>NW_013570434.1:820-1027 GCF_000499745.2 Eimeria mitis | reverse complement strand
TGCGCCAATGAGTAGACCGGTAGGCTGCATCTCCTTGCTGCGGCTTCCGATATCATATCCACTTCACATCACGTATCGAGTAGGGCCATTAGATCCTGTCCCTTTATTCGTACTTGTACAAGTACTGAATTGACTCGAGGTCGGTCTGTAGGTGCGGCCGTTATCTCGCGTGGCCCCTTCACTGCACCGCACGTTGCGTAGGGGCGC
>NW_013570434.1:329-659 GCF_000499745.2 Eimeria mitis | reverse complement strand
GTGGTGAGGTCGCCGTCTGCTGACGGTAGCCGCTTCTAGCCCCGTGTTTAGCTGGCTTGGTGTTCACAGCTCCAATGTCCATTGGTTCCAAATCGGGATTGTTTCCATGCCCGCTTTCTTCCTTTTCAGCTAGGGCTGTGGGTGTGGCGTTTTTCTTTTCCATTCTGCGGAGGTATTCCATCATGTCAGCCAGTTCCACTTTTTCGCCCATCATTTCCCTGCCCGTGGCCCAGCCAGTCACTGTTTGCCTCAGTACGGGATCCAGCCCCGCTATAAACCATTGGCAGTGAAGCTCCGGGGCCACCATAGGACTTCGGTTCACCAAGGACG
>NW_013570434.1:0-240 GCF_000499745.2 Eimeria mitis | reverse complement strand
CCGCCATAGCCTGCTCGCTTGCGGACGTCGGGATAAACCTGCAACGTACCGCGTCCCGGAAGGCCTGCATTGATCTGATGTGCTCCGGGAACGTTGAGCCGTTGCATAGGTGTAGCCACCATCGCCGTGCGTCCCCTTCTAGCAAGGAAGAGGCCAGGAGGAGTTGGAACTCTTCTGGGGCATTTTGAATGCGGAGGTATAGATCTAGGGAATTGAGGAACTCCTCCAAAGCCTCTACAT
>NW_013570433.1:7013-7534 GCF_000499745.2 Eimeria mitis | reverse complement strand
GCTATATCTACCAGCGAAGGGTCTTCTTCCCATAAGTATATGCTGCTGCTGCTGCTGCTGCTGCTGCTGCAGCAGCAGCAGCTTGTGCTGCAGCAGTTGCTGCTGCTGCTGCCTTCGGAGCTGAAGGGGAGATGTTCTGGTGATCCCGCATTTGCTGCAGACTCTGCTGCTGCTGCTGCTTCCAGTTCATCACCATTTGCTGCTGCTGCTGCTGCTGTTGCTGCTGCTGCTGCTGTTGCTGCTGCTGCTGCTGCTGCTGCATCAGCCCCTGACGTTGCATCTTCATCATCTATCCCAGCGCATCCATCCTTCTGCTGCTGCTGTTGCTGCTGCTGCTGCTGCTGCTGCTGCTGCTGCGTTTGTTGCTGTTGTTGATTATTTATTTGCTGCTGTGTATTACTACTGCCACTCCTGCTGCAGCAACAACTGCAGCTGCTGCAGCTACTACTGCTGCAGCAGCTGCTGCTGCTGCTGCTGCAGCAGCAACCACTGCAGCTACCACTACCACTACCACTACTACA
>NW_013570433.1:6270-6817 GCF_000499745.2 Eimeria mitis | reverse complement strand
AGGAAGCAAACAGCAGCAATTAGCTGCCTGAATATCTCTTTGGCTACTTTTATGTGTTTTTCTTTTTTTTTCTTTTTCCATAAACATATACTTCTTCTCTCCTTATTCATTCTACTCTCATCATCATACAGCTCAATGCTGCTGCTGCTGCTGCTGCTGCTGCTGCAGCTGCTGCTGCAGCAGCAGCTGCTGCTGTCGCCACCGCCGCTGCAGCCGCCGCTTCCGCTGCAGCTGCTACTGCAGCTGCTGCTTTCGTCACCGCCTCTGCTGCTGCTGCTGCTGGTGCTGCTGTGTACATAGAGCTGAAGGTCTGAGCCGTGTATATATTCCATAAGCAGCCAAACGCCGCGCCAATCATCGAAAACAAAAAAATGTTTTGCGATATTTTTGTGCTGCAGTTTGCATGCAGCAGCAAGCGCATGCATGTTGACGCTGCCCCCCACCATCTGCTTCACACACAGCGGCCCTCTATATCCCCCAGCAGCAGCAGCAGCAGCAGCTGCTGCTGCTGCTGCTGCTGCTGCTGCTGCTGCTGAGGAGGAGGAAG
>NW_013570433.1:2836-3735 GCF_000499745.2 Eimeria mitis | reverse complement strand
CTGCGTGAGGAAGCAGCAGCAACTACTGCAGCAGCAGAAGCATTTGTCTGCGTAAATAATAATTAATTTTGAGGGTTTTATATATAAAGAAGAAAAGAGAAAGGATTGATGCTGAGGGAGGGTTCATATAACCCCCCAGCAGCAGCAGTTTATATACGCCGAAGACAAACAGGTGCGAGCCGCTGCCGTGTGTTGGGGTGTTTCGTGGTGATATTAAATAAATAAATAAATAAATAAATAATAAATACACTCTAAATATGCTTATATAAAGGAATAAACACCCAGATTTCAGGTGTATATACAGCTCGCTTGAGCCTCTATGCACGGTAACCCTGGGGCCCCGTTCTTGGTGGTGTTGCTGCTGCAGCTGCGGTGACGGTAGCAGCAGAGAAAAGAAGAAAGAAAGCTGTATATGATGGATATATTTGGGTTTTGTTTTTTATATATTTTATATTTTAAGTTTAATTTCGTCGGCCTATTGAGAGAAAAAAGAATAAACAAATTATGCTGCTGCCGCGGCGACGACATGGTGCGTCGCCGCTGCTGCTACATCAGCACAGAAACACAAAACCCAACAACAGCTCCCCTTTTCTGTCAAATAAAATAAAGAAAATAATCTAACAGAACTTTTCTTATGGAGCTACAAACAAAAAATACAAAAACAAAAAACAAAAAAACAACACAACCTGGTGGTAGCCGAAGCAGCAGCAGCCGTTTCGCTTGCTTGCTGCGGCTGCCTCCAGCGCACACTGCGGGCTCTGCACGGGGGCCCCAAAACCCAGATAAATTTTTTTAATTTATAAATTAAATTTATTTTTTATTTTATTTTCATTTAGATCATTTAATTCCCCGCAGTTTAAATACCCTCAACCCCCCATAAACTTATATATAGCGCCGCC
>NW_013570433.1:2613-2736 GCF_000499745.2 Eimeria mitis | reverse complement strand
GAATGAAACGCGGTGTATATCTTTTTTTTAATTTAATTTTATTAATTTTTATAATATTTATATATATAAATGCATAAAAAAACAAAAAAAAATAACTACAAATCGGTTATATATATCTCTCTC
>NW_013570433.1:987-2513 GCF_000499745.2 Eimeria mitis | reverse complement strand
TTTTAATTTATAAATTAAATTTATTTTTTATTTTATTTTCATTTAGATCATTTAATTCCCCGCAGTTTAAGTACCCTCAACCCCCCATAAACTTATATATAGCGCCGCCGCCGCCAGCACGAAGGAACCCAGGCTGCGCGGAGCTGCACTGTAGATACAGCCTGAAATATTGAGAGATATATTTTTTTATTTATAAATAAATTAATTTTAATATTTTTTAAAACAATAAATACATTAAAATAGCAAAAATGTGAAATAATCTCCGCGGATACCTCGCCTCTTTGTTCTATAGGATATATATTTGTATCTATAAACAGAAAAAACGAACAACAAAATACAAAAAACAGAATGAAACGCGGTGTATATCTTTTTTTTAATTTAATTTTATTAATTTTTATAATATTTATATATATAAACGCGTAAAAAAACAAAAGAAAACGACTACAAATCGGTTATATATATATCTCTTTAGCTGCAGTAAATATACTATATATAGAGTGTATATAATAAAACGAGTGAAATCCATAAACAGCAACAAACAAACAAAATAAAAAGTTTTTATTTTTCTTTTTTAAATGTAATTTAATAAATATTTATATCGTTAAGTGCAGCACTGTCTCTACATGTACTTTATATATATCTTCTCCTTCTCGCCTGCAAGCTGCTTATGCGGGGCCAACCAAACACGCAGCAGTTCTCTGGAGTGTCAGTGAAAGCAGCAAAAAAGAAGTTTAGATATCTATGCATCTGCTGCTGCCTTGCTGCATGCGTTGCAGCAGGTTCTGCTGCTACTCATATGCGGCTGTCTCCTCCGCCCGGTCTCGGGGGGGAGCGTAGCCTCGGTGTAGATGGCCTCTATACGGCTGCATGCGTAGATGCTGCGACTGAGGATCAAGTAAAACCTCAGCAGCTGTTGGTAGTGTTTGTACACCCAGAAAAAGACACATCGCTCTGCATGCACGTATCTTATCGTGCCCGGCACGCAGCGGGATACATATTGAGCTCATGTAATTCAACCTAAAAGCTTTTACTGTTTAAATAAAGTAAAATAAAATAAAACAAAATAAAAAATAAATATCAGTGTATAGAGCTTTTAGGTGAATGTATATGCCTTGGATTCGCTGTGGCTGTGCACAGGCGGCGGGCACCGAGGCTGTCCGTACACCGGAAAAAAACACAGAAATTTTTTCTTAGAGAACTTTTGTTTTTAAAAAAGTTATTTTCTGCCTTTTAAAGCATGCAGCTGAGGTTTTCTTCGTAGATACAGGGATATATCTACTCCCAACAGTTGGGGTTTCGGGTGTATGTGGTGAGCTGGCGCGGAGGGTCTCTCCTATGCAGAGCAGCGGTGCTGCCGGTGCTGCGGGAGATGAAGGAGAAATGCATGCACTCCGTCGTGACGATCTAACAAAAACTACATTTCTGTTTTTTTTTTCAAGTCGACGGCGGAAGAGCAGCAGAAGTGGGTGCAGTCGAAGGAAGAGGAGTTCTCATATAAAGTAAATATAAAACATCTTTCAGTGAGC
>NW_013570433.1:701-880 GCF_000499745.2 Eimeria mitis | reverse complement strand
CCCCCGCCCCCCCGCCAAGGTAGCGAGCGAGGCCCCCCCGCGACGGAGAGGAAACTGAGCGGCAAAGAGATGAACTCCAAGGAGAAGGCAGCTGCTGCAGCTGGAGAGAATGCGGTGTTGGTAAGAAGAAAAAAGAATCTCGTTGGCGGCGTTTCTGCGTATACTTCACTCCCCTCAAG
>NW_013570433.1:0-492 GCF_000499745.2 Eimeria mitis | reverse complement strand
TTGTGCTGTCGCTGCTGCACATGCAGCGCTGCAGATACAGCCCAAGCATGATTCTTCTTGGGGGAAATAAGCGAGAGGTCGATGCTCACCATACATTACTGATGTAGTTGTATTCAGCAGCGGTGTGTAGCAGCACCCCCAGCTCCTGTAGCCGCGGAGACAGCAACGGGTATGGGAGAAGCAGCTGCAGACGGATCGCAGTACAGTGCATACACCAGGGTCTAGCTAGCTGCACACCGGCGCGTTCCAGCTAGATACAGCTAGCTACAGCTAGCCAGAGATAGCTGCAGATGTCTGCAGCTAGCTGCTGCTTGCTGTAGCTTGCGAGGAGCTCTTGTACGTGCTCCGTATGGGGGGAACGTGTGCTGGGGTCCGTCTAGGATCGAGAATATATGTTATATTTTCAGCTTCTCCTGTATTTAATTTTCTTTTTTATAATAATTTTTAAATATTTTTATCTTGCTTTTCTGCTTTTGTTGCGTGGTTGCTGGT
>NW_013570432.1:9343-9550 GCF_000499745.2 Eimeria mitis | reverse complement strand
AGCAGCAACAATAGCAGCAGCAACAATAGCAGCAGCAACACCAGCAATCGCAGCAGCAGCAGCAGCAGCATGGACCCCCAGACACCCACTCGAGCCGATCGCAGCAGCAGCAGCAGCGCCAGCTAACACAGCGGGCTGCTTCGCATGTGCCATTGCCTGCAGCAGCAGCAGCAGCAGCAGCGGCAGCAGGAACAGGAACAGCAGCAA
>NW_013570432.1:7751-9270 GCF_000499745.2 Eimeria mitis | reverse complement strand
AGTCCTCCCGCCGCTGGTTCGTGGCGGCAGGCTGCTGGCTGATGGCTTGCCTGGTGGCCCCAGGCGCTCTGCGCGTTGCTGCTGCTGCTGCTGCAGTTGCTGCTGCTGCTGCTGCTCCTGCTCCTGTACATTCTGTTTTATCTGAGGGCCCCCTAGGCACAGGCGGCCTATCAATCGGCGCCCGAAACAGCAGCAGCAGCAGCAGCAGCAGCAAAAGCAGCAGCAGCAGCAGCAGAAGCGGCAGCAGCAGCCGCAGCATGCCTCGGACAGCAACAAACGCAGCAGCAGCAGCAAGTGCAGCAGCTGCTGCTGCTCTTGCTGCTGTTGCAACCGGCAGCCTTAATCTAAACCAAGAGGATTCCATAGCAGCAGCAGCAGCAGCAGCAAATGTTTTATCTCGGCGGAGAGAGGGGCTGCTGAAGGCCTTGGGTGTTGCTGCAGCACCAGCAGCAGCAGCAGCAGCAGCAGCAGCAGATAGCTGCTTCAGACCCAGTAGCAGCAGCCGTGCTGCTGCTGCTGATACCGCCTGGGTGCGGAGATGGGCTACTAGCCATCTGCAGCAGCAAGTGCAGCAGCAACAGCAGCAGCAGCAGCAGCAACAGCAGCAGCAGCAGCAGCAAGTGCAGCAGCATTTGGTAGAGCCGCAGCAGCAGCAGCAGCAGCAGCAGCAGCTGAAGCAACGGGTTTCGTTTGCTGCTGGCTTGCTGCCGCGCCGTCTATCAACAAGTTTGTTCGGGTGTATATACAGGAGACCTGTTGCTGCTGCTTTTGCTGCTGCTGCAGCAGCAACTGCAGCAGCAACACAAAATAAACAGCTGCTGCCGCTGGGGCCCCTCTGGGCGCGAAGGCTGCAGCAGCAGAACCTACAGATGAGGCGAATCGTAAGCAGCAGCAGCAGCAGCAGCAGCAGCAACACAAATAATAAATAAATTAATAAATAATAATATATAATAAATAATATTAAATAAATAAATAAAATAGTAATAGCAAGGAGGCTTATTGCGGTGTATATACAGCTAATATATAGCCTAGTTAACACCTAAACACGCATGCAACAGCAGCAGCAGCAGCAGCAACAGCAGCAGCAGCAGCAACAGCAGCAGCACCAAGTGCAGCATCAGCAGCAAATCCAGCAGTACAATATAATAAAGAACTAAACCAAAGACACCGCAATTTGTATTATACATATATCTCTTTTGCTGCTGCTGTTCTTGCTGCTGCTGTTCTTGCTGCTGCTGCTGCTCTTGCTGCTACTGCTGCTGCTGCTGCTGCTGCTGCAGGATGCTGGCGGTGGCGGGGACTGTTTGTTTTTATCTGTTGCTCTGGCGCTGCGGCTGATTGGGCGAAGAGAAAACGCGCAGCAGCTGAGAGATATAGCAGCAAGAAAAGCAGCAGGCTTGGAGACAATAGGAGGAGATACCAGTACGCTTGTCTTTGTCTTTGTCTTTGTCTTTTTATTTTTTTTATTTTTTTATTTTTTTTTTTATTTTTTTTTGTTTTTTTTGTTGAGGGAGAAAGA
>NW_013570432.1:7430-7651 GCF_000499745.2 Eimeria mitis | reverse complement strand
ATAGCCTAGTTAACACCTAAACACGCATGCAACAGCAGCAGCAGCAGCAGCAACAGCAGCAGCAGCAGCAGCAACAGCAGCACCAAGTGCAGCATCAGCAGCAAATCCAGCAGTATAACATAATAAAAAACTAAACCAAAGACACCGCGAATTGTATTATATACATATATATCTCTCTTTTGCTGCTGCTGTTCTTGCTGCTGCTGCTCTTGCTGCTGCTG
>NW_013570432.1:7068-7330 GCF_000499745.2 Eimeria mitis | reverse complement strand
TTTTTTTTCTTCTTTTGCTTTTGGTCTTGGTGTTTAATATTTTTTTTTTTTTTATTTTTTCGTTTTTGTTTGTTTATGTATTATAATATATTTATCTATTTATTATGATTCATTTATCTTTATTTTATTTATTTTTATTTATTATTTATTTTATATTTATTTATTTATTTATTTATATTTTTTTATTATTTACTTTCTTTCTCTTGTTTTCTATCTAAAACAAATAAACATATCAAACCAAAACAAAAAACACTTTATTATT
>NW_013570432.1:6429-6858 GCF_000499745.2 Eimeria mitis | reverse complement strand
GTAATTTATTTATTTTATTTATTTTATTTTGTTTTATTCTTTTTGTTTAGTTGTTTATTTTTTTTTCTGTTTTTGTTTGGTCTCTCTACTGTATTTCTTTGTTTTTTTACTGCTGTCTCCGTTTTTTATTTTTTTATAAATAAAATATATTACAATAAAGAAGGTAATTTATTTATTTTATTTATTTATTTTTTTTATTTATTTTATTTATTTTATTTATTTTATTTTGTTTTATCCTTTTTGTTTAGTTGTTTATTTTTTTTTCTTTTTTTGTTTGGTCTCTCTATTGTATTTGCTTGTTATTTTGTTTTATTTGTTTATTTAATTTATTTATTTATTTTATTTATTTTATTTTGTTTTATTTATGTTTATTTATTTAATAAGTAAATAAAACAAACAGACGAACAAATAAATAAATAAACAAACAGC
>NW_013570432.1:6078-6329 GCF_000499745.2 Eimeria mitis | reverse complement strand
TTTTTTTTTTTTTTTTTTTTTTTTATTCGTTTTTGTTTGTTTATATATTATAATATCTTTATTTGTTTATTATGATTTATTTATCTTTATTTTATTTATTATTATATATTATTTAGTTTATATTTATTTATTTATTTATTTATATTTTTTTATTATTTCCTTTCTTTCTCTTGTTTTCTATCTAAAATAAACATATCAAACCAAGACAAAGAACACTTTATTATTCATTTGTTTATTTATATATTTATATA
>NW_013570432.1:4970-5132 GCF_000499745.2 Eimeria mitis | reverse complement strand
CAAAAAAAAAAAAAAAAAACAAACAAACAAATAAACAAACAAACAAACAAACAAACAACCAAACAAACAAACAAACAAAATAAATAAATAAATAAATAAAAAATAACAAATAAATAAATAAATAAATAAAATAAATAAATATGTGTTATAGGAGAGAGGTTC
>NW_013570432.1:4196-4740 GCF_000499745.2 Eimeria mitis | reverse complement strand
TTTTTTTTGTTTTTTTGTTTTTTTTTCTTTTTGTTTGTTTCTCTCTGTCTCTTTGTTTTTCTTTTTGTTTATTTTTTTTAGTTTTTTCTTTTTATTTGTTTCATTTTCTTTCTCTGTCTTTCCTGTCTCCTTTTGTCTCTTTCTTTCTGTCTCCTTCTATATCTCTTTCTCTCTGTTTGTCTCCTTTTCTTTCTTTTTGTCTCTCTTTCTTTCTTTCTGTCTCTCTTTCTTTATTTTTGTCTCCTTTTCTTTCTTTTTGTCTCCTTTTCTTTCTTTTTTTCTTTTTATCTCTTTTTTTTTTCTCTGTCTCTTTTTCTTTCTTTTTTTTTTTCTCTATCTCCTCTCTCTCTCTCTCTCTGCTTCTATCTTCTCTCCATCAGCACCACCACCATCATCATCAGCAGCAGCAGCAGCAGCATGCATGCATGCATGCATGCATGCATATGTGTGTGTGTGTCTGGCTGCAGCAGCAGATATATGTGCACTAGAGGATTCACTTAATATTGGTATTGTTGTTATGGACGACGCCACCGGAAAGATATCC
>NW_013570432.1:3687-4096 GCF_000499745.2 Eimeria mitis | reverse complement strand
ATATATGTGCACTAGAGGATTCACTTAATATTGGTATTGTTGTTATGGACGACGCCACCGGAAAGATATCACCAACTGCATGCAACAGACAAAAAAGAGACAAATATATTTTTCTCTACTTCGTTGTTAGTTTATTTATTTTATTTATTTTATTTATTTTATTTTATTTTATTTTATTTTATTTTATTTTGTTTTATTTATTTTGTTTGTTTTATTTATTGTTTATATTTTTTGCCTTCATTTTGTTCTACAAATATATTTTTCTCTACTTCGTTGTTAGTCTATTTATTTTATTTATTTTATTTATTTATTTGTTTATTTTGTTTTGTTTGTTTTATTTGTTTTATTTATTTTATTTGTTTTATTTATTTTGTTTACAAATACATCTTTCTCCACTTCGTTGTTAGTC
>NW_013570432.1:2072-3604 GCF_000499745.2 Eimeria mitis | reverse complement strand
TACATCTTTCTCTACTTCGTTGTTAGTCTGTTTATTTTATTTTATTTATTTATTTTATTTTATTTTATTTTATTTATTTTATTTTATTTATTCTTTTTATTATATTTATCCAATCTGTCTCCTTATCACAGCTGCCGCTGTGCTCTTGCAGTTGCTGCTGCTGCTGCTGCTGCTGCTCTGCAGCAGCAGCAGCAGCAGCAGCACCGGTGCTGCTCTTTCTCCCTGTTGTTTCTTTGTTTTATATTTTGTCTCTTTCTGTCTATCTTTCTTTTTGTGTTTCTGATTATATCTTTATATCTCTATTTTTATATATAATCTGCTTTAGCTGCAGCTGCAGCTGCTGCTGCTGCTGTTGCTGCTGCAACTGTTGCTGCTCCTCCCCCTCCTCCATCTGCTGCTGCTGCTGCTGCTGCTGCTGCTGCTGCTGCTGCAGGACGGTTCTCACTTTCAGTTGGCTGGCGTGCTAGACAGCAGCGGCGTGCTGCGGTGTATATTCAACTCCGAGGAGATACCGCCCCCCCTGCTGCAGGTCTATCATACAGACGCCAGACATCCTCTCCTTCCTAAAACTANGAGGAGATACCGCCCCCCCTGCTGCAGGTCTATCATACAGACGCCAGACATCCTCTCCTTCCTAAAACTAACCACACACATTCTTCTTGATACATGCATGCATGCATGCATGCATACAGGCGCGCATGCATGCATACAGGCGTGCATGCATGCATGCAGGCGTGTATGCATGCGTACAGGCATGCATGCATGCATGTATGTATGCTCGCTAGATCCGAAACAATGCATGCATGCATGCATGCAGCCTAAACCCTACACTACACCCTGCATGCATGCATGCATGCATGCATGTATGTGTGCATGCATACAGGCATGCATGCATGCAGTTGCTTTCATGCTAGCTCAATGGCTAGCCAGCTAGCGAAATATAAATATAGAAAGCTAGCTGACTAGCTAGCTAGCTAGCTAGCTATACAGATGGCTAGCTAGCTAGCTATCCGAACATTGATTGCCGAAAGTAGCTAGTGAACAGTAGCTAGCTAGCTAGCTAGCTAGCTAGCGACAAAGACCTAGCTAGCTAGCTAGCTAGCTAGCTAGCCGAGAGTAGCTAGCCAGAATTGGCTAGCTAGCTAGCTAGCTAGCTAGCTAGTGAACTGTGCTCAGCTAGCCAGTCTCCTCTCTCTCTCTCTGTCTCTGTCTCTCTCCCCCCAGCTGTTTATGTGTGTCGGGAGAGAAGAGAGAGCAGCCTGCTGCGGTTGTGGGTAAAACTGATCGCCTTCTTCTTGCCTTGGGCTCGGAACAAGGCTAGCGGTTGAGGTGTACGTACACCTGACCTGCATGTACACCCCGCGTGACCTGCATGTACACCCCAGAGGGGTGGGTGTTTGCCCCCGTATATAAACACTTTTTGTTCGTTTTCTGCAGCCGATGGTGTTTTCTTTATTTATAATATTTATATTTATTTATATTTATTTATATTTATTTACATTTATTTATATATTTGTATATTGTTATAGGCA
>NW_013570432.1:1061-1972 GCF_000499745.2 Eimeria mitis | reverse complement strand
TTATATTTATTTATATTTATTTATATTTATTTACATTTATTTATATATTTGTATATTGTTATAGGCATTCGTCATTCACTCAGTCTCAGGTGTATATGCACATACACCCCAACACAGTGCTGAGGTGTACGTACACCGCAGCTTGTTCAGGTGTACATGCAAATTTAGTTTTAGGGTTTTTTATTTGTTTTTATTTATTATAGAGCAGAAGTCGGTGGCTTTTCGTTGCTGCAGTTGCACCCGCCGCAGCTGCGGTGTACGTACACCTCAGTTGAACACCTGTTGCTGCTGCTGCAGCAGCAGCAGCAGCAGCTGTTGTTGCTGCTGCTGCTGCTGCTGCTGCGGTTTGAATAGCTGTCGATACACCTGAATGCTACTGCTGCGCTGAGGTGTACTGACACACTGCAGCAGCAGCACAAACTACAAGCAACAGCAGCAGCAACAGCAGCAGCAGCAGCAGCAACAGCAGCAGCAGTAGTAGCAGCAGAAAGGAGCAGCAGCAGCAGCAGCAGCAACAGCAACAAAAAAAACAACAAAAATAAAAACATAAGTCACCAGGCCATCTACGCGGCCCATTCGCAAACCTTGCTGCATCAGGCGCATTTGCTGCTGCTGCTGCTGCTGCAGCTGCTGCAGCAGCAGCAGCAGCAGCATCTGCTGCTGCAGCAGCAACTGCTGCTGCAGCTACTGCTGCCTACCATAGGGTGGCTGCTGCTGCCCTGTGCGGGGGTCAACCCAAGCAGCAGCATTAGGGTGCTGCTGCAGTTCTGCTGCTCTTGCATCGCTATCTAAAAGTGTATTTGCTGCTGCTGCTGCTGCTGCTGCTGCTGCTGCTGCTGCTGCTGCTGCAGGCGTCACTAGCATTCGCTCCGCAGATGGCCTGCCGCTGCTGCTGCTGCTGCTGAGAGCTG
>NW_013570432.1:527-961 GCF_000499745.2 Eimeria mitis | reverse complement strand
GCGTCACTAGCATTCGCTCCGCAGATGGCCTGCCGCTGCTGCTGCTGCTGCTGAGAGCTGCATCTGCTGCAGCAGCAGCACCGCGTGAAGCAGCAGCAGCAGACTTGTGCTGCTCCAGGTACATCTGCGTCAACCTGCTGCTGCTGCTGCTGCTGCTGCTGCTGCTGCTGCTGGGAACCTTAAGAATATCCTGATCTGTGTGAAGCGCTGCTGCTGGCAGCTGCTGCCTGTTGAGGTTTGCATACACCTGAACAGCAGCAGGACCAGCAGCAGCAGCAGCTGCTGCTGCAGCAGCAGCGGGGCTGCCAGCAGCAGACTGCAGCAAAGGCCCATCAGAGCGGAAGCAGCCAGCAGCAGCAGCAGCAGCAGCAGCAGCAAGAGGCAGCGGGGCAACGCCCCCCCCCAAGTGTGAGAGTGCTGCGTCTCTAAAGCGT
>NW_013570432.1:0-427 GCF_000499745.2 Eimeria mitis | reverse complement strand
AGAGGCAGCGGGGCAACGCCCCCCCCCAAGTGTGAGAGTGCTGCGTCTCTAAAGCGTGGGTGCTGCTCCATATGTGGATGCATCAGCTGCTGCTGCTGCTGCTGCTGCTGCTGTTGCTGCTGCTGCTGCTGCTGCTGCTGCTCGGCAAGAGCAGCAGCCTGCCGCTGATGCAGCAGCAGCAAATGAGGAGAAGGAAGAGCAGCAGCAGGAGGGGGCGGGACCTCCATACACATACACCACTTCCCGTTTATCAATACACCCTGCTGCTGCTGCTGCTGCTGCTGCTGCTGCTGTTGCTGCTGCTGCTGCTGCTGCTGCTGCTGCAGGTCATCATCAACGTCAGACTGCTGCCGCAAAGGAGGCAACCGAATGGGGCTGTTTAAAACAGCAGCAGCAGCAGCAGCAGCAGCAGCAGCATGCTGCTGCC
>NW_013570431.1:8220-8926 GCF_000499745.2 Eimeria mitis | reverse complement strand
TGGTGTCGTGGTTTAGTTGGCCTGGTGCATAAAGGCCTTCAGTGCCCTTGAAGGTATAGAGGGCTCCACCAAACACTCTTTGAGTGGCGCCACCACCCTGTTCAACCCCTTCACTGCAGTTGGCACGGCAAATGAATTTGTTCGTGAAATTCGTGTGGGCGAGTTTATCACTTCACCGTGCATAACAATGACGCTGCTGAGAGGGTTGCACACCTTCAGCCAGCTGTTTAGGTGTAGTCCCTGTCTCAGAAGGCTGCCCCGGATCTTCGACTGCGTCGCCATCTCCATGCGGCGGAGCAGCAACGCCGCAGCTGGCTTCTTCGCCGCTTCTCGGTACTGTAGGAGGTTGCGGCATATCAGAGCTTTCGCGCACCTCCACTGAGGGCGCAGCGATTGCAGGTTCGTTAAACACCTCCTCTTTGGCCACCAGCGCATCTTGGGGCTCGCTACAGTCTACCCAAGCGACGCCACTGGATTCAATTTGAGAAGGCAGGGAACTCTTTAAAGGGGAGCTCCCGGGTGAATGGCTACTGCCAACAGCCTCAGGCTTTGAAGCTGAAACGTGAGCTTGCGCTAAGCAGGTGCGTGCGAGGGAGGCAACAAAACGAGAAGCCTCCTCTTCGGCAGCAACCTGCTTATTTTGTCGACCCCAGGATGACTTCAGATACCCACTGGTGCACCCACAGATCCGCTTTGCTTCATCTCT
>NW_013570431.1:7169-8120 GCF_000499745.2 Eimeria mitis | reverse complement strand
CTTTGAAGCTGAAACGTGAGCTTGCGCTAAGCAGGTGCGTGCGAGGGAGGCAACAAAACGAGAAGCCTCCGCTTCGGCAGCAACCTGCTTATTTTGTCGACCCCATGATGACTTGAGATATCCACTGGTGCACCCACAGATCCGCTTTGCTTCATCTCGGGCTCTAAGGAACCGGTTTAATCCCGCAGCAGCGCATTGCTTTACATGGGTTCGAGCCACTTCCGCAGCAGCTCCCGGTAGATGCTGCACGCTGCTAGCACCAGCACCGCATGTTGAGGTGCAATATCCTGGACAGGAATGCGATGTGTCCTCAATACTTTGCATCATGGTGATAAAACCACCACTAACTGGTGCGAGATACAGGCAAGACTGTTAAGCCCTGTGCTAGCGCACGCCGTCTAGAGGAATGTGCTACCTGTGTCGTTATCTTCGGCCGCAAGCTTGGCTAAGCGACCACCACGTATACATCAAGCAAACTGACTGGAACAAGCATAAATTCCCCTGTTCAGCAATATATTCCTTTTCGGCGTGCACCGAACCCTGGAAGGCAAGTATCCGCCGCTGACAAATTTGAGCTTCTCGTATTGAACGACAGTCGAAAAGAGCTGTTAAAGATGCTCTCCAGACATCGGGAGGAGTATATGTAATCCACAGCAATTCGCTCTTGCGACTTTGCGATTTTCAAAAGAGGAAGGCTGATTACATTCTGCTAGTGGGGAGAGAGGGTCGTTGTTCTACCAGAGTATCTTCTTCTTCTGCTTCTGTTTATACCTCTCTGTCGCTTGTTTCTGTTCCTCTGCCCCCCTGTGCCTCTGTCTTCACTCTCTCTCGTTTCACTGTCTCTCGCTAATCTACGTTAAATACGGTAACGGGCGATCAGCCCCCTAGATCTTCACCAGCCCTATTAATTATTAATAGACTGCTCAGGCACACCAGATTTTTTATTAAGGC
>NW_013570431.1:3192-7124 GCF_000499745.2 Eimeria mitis | reverse complement strand
TATATATATATATATATATATATATATATATATATATATATATATATATATATATATATATATATAGACGGATGCAAACCTAGTGGCTGCTTGTTTGTCTCATCATGCTTTATATTTCGAAGAGCGTGAGCATGGGAACAGCACTTCACCGTGATGCCGTGGCACATTAAATACCAACAGCAATGAAAACCTTCATGAGATGAAGTCGATCACTTGCTGCACCGTCGCTGGTGAGTGGCAGCCTACCGACAGTTAAGTTACTGGTAGACCCGAGCAGCTCCCTGAGCCTCGTCCCCTGTTTTAATGCATTCAACATGAAAACTTTAACTTGCATGGTTTTGATAAAACGGCTTGTAGTGAGCAGCCGCGCTAAGCATCCTGGTGCATGCGTTGTTGCTGCACCTCCAGCCACAGCTACACGGGATCCTACAGGTGAGCTGCATGCGACGAGTGGCCGCGTTTCGGTATTTGCTGGTGGGCTGCCGTTTAAAATAGTTTACTTTCTTCAACGTGGAGATTAATATTAGCCACATTCCTTTGCGTGTTCTGTGTTCCTTTGAGCACCAGGGAGTGGGAGCGGCGGACATGACCGCCTGCTGGCTGCACTCTTGAGAGTCTTCTCAGCTGTTTTCTTCCTGTCACTGCTCATTTAAACTGGTCTCCTATATAATAATTTTAATATCAAGAACGGGAGGGACCAGTGAAGGGTTGTACTGCCCACAGCCTTCTGTTTTTTGTCCTGGCTTGTGCCGCAACAAGTCCTTGTTTGCACGATGGCAAACCGCGGCTGTTCTCTTCTTGTGCGCAACTTGCGCTATGAAACGACAGCTGATAAGGTGCGAGAAGTGTTTGAAAAAGTTGGGCGCGTCAAGGATGTCTATCTGCCCATTGATCACACCACAAAGGAACCTCGGTACGTCCTCCATACGCGAGCAGATTGTATTCCTATGCTTTGGAGAGAGGCTTCCATGCGCTTTATATGAACTTAATGATATTCACCCTATTTCACTCAACTATCTGAGATATTTAGAGATCAAGTTCCTAATAACTCTGGATAAAAACGCGTTCGCGATCACAAACACCAAACCCGCAATCAGGCAATCACGCTTGACTGCGGGCTTCGTGTTTAGGGTTTCGGAGAATAGCTCATTTGCAGTGCTATTTGTAAACTTATGATTTGGGGTTTAGGGTTTAGGGTTTAGCACATAATTAATATTGCATTTGCGATCTTTTTTCGTGATTGTGGGCCGCAACAGGGGCTTTGGTTTCGTCGAGTACTACGAGGAGAAGGATGCTCAGGATGCTGTACATGAATTCGATAGATTTATACTTGATGGCAACGAGCTCTCCGTAATCATTGCGCAGGACAGACGGAAATCTGTAAGCTAGTGCAGCTGATGCTGGGTTGCTGTGATGTTTTTCATTGTTGTTTTGTTTTTTAGCTCGTATTCATACTCGTGACAACATGCATAAGATAATTCCTTTCATTTTTGCTTGTGCCTTGCAGCCCCATACCATGCGGAGAATCCTCGCGGAGCGTCAGAATGGGTAGGTCATTCTATATTACTTTTTTTTTTTTTCTGGATTTTCAATCGGGTTTCTAGCTAGTGTAATTTATATTTCATCTTCGTTGTAGTTNTTTTTTTTTTTTCTGGATTTTCAATCGGGTTTCTAGCTAGTGTAATTTATATTTCATCTTCGTTGTAGTTATTCCTTTCTCTCACTAAATAATACTTTCGCCTATGTCGTGTGGTGTACTGTTGCAGCCCTTATCAGGGGCGTGGGATGCCACCGCGTCAGGGGGGTTATGGTGGATACCGCTATGATGCCCGTGGTGGTCGCTACGATAGGGGCTACGATGGAGGAGGATATGGTGGCAATTACAGGGGGAACGGGGAGGCGTACGGCCGCCGAGGCCGCGACGGGTACGACGGTGGCTACGATGACTATCGACGAGACGGCTATAGAGGCGGCGTAGAAGACGACAGGCGCCGTGGGGGCCGCAGCAGAAGCAGATCGAGGCAACGCGATGGCTATCGAGGAGATCGCTACCGCTACCCACCTGGGTGAGCCAGCTAGCCAGCTAGCTAGCTAGCCAGTTCGTGCAGAGAGCGAGACTAGGAAACAGCAATGAATAGTTCCCACTAGAGGCTATATATAATTGAAGCTACAGAGAGACCAGACGTGTCGTGACACTCGAGTCGTATTTGCTCAGTGAAGTAAACTGGAGTCGTCAGATCAGCTCGCAATAAAAGATAGAAAAGGGTAAAACGCAAAGGCAGCAAAGAGCGACCGTCACGTCCCCGAAGAAATGAGGCATAATAGGGGGCCAGACCGTCCAAAAGCTAAAAAGTGAACACACAGGGCGAGCATAGAAGCAGCAACGAAGAGTTTTGATCTATGGCGGAAGTCTTCTGCTGGGAATAGACCAAAGTCAATGAAACCCAAGGCACTCCATTTGTATAAAGGAAAATATTGCACTGGCCCGAGGGTCTCAAGGAGAGAAATAGATGCCACCTGGTGGCTTAACGTAAAGCACAACGCTGTGTGGCGCATACATTGTTGGGCTGCGTGGAAGATATCCGCAGTAAAAAGGATGCATTTGTGCGGATGATGATGGTCATTGCATGCTTGTCATGGTATGTTGCCTCATTGGCGCTTGCCTCTTGCGAACCAAGTTCGACTATATGCTCGGCCGGGCTGCGCTATAGAGACGATAGGTTTTGTTGTTGACCCCAGTTGATTGCTGCTGTGATGCAGGGATGGAGGACGTCGCGGGCGCTATCACGATAGAGACAGAGAAGACGACTACGATACAAGGCATCGTTCAGAATCTCGTTAGTTAATTCGTTAAAGGGAAGAGGGAGGCGGAGCCCTCAAGCAAATTGTCTTGTCACCCGCCCAGAATACAAGGGGACGAGCGGACAGGAACAGGGCCATCGTGACACGCAGAAGTTGTTATGTAGCCCGTTCTTGTCAGAGCTCGCTGACGACTACAAACACAAGCGGGAATGCGGTGTATATCCACCCCCGTCGGCACTGCACTGCGTGCCTGTTGCTGCTGCGCCATTCGTAGTAGCGGATATGCTGTGGATGCATGCATAGGATGGATCAGTGCATGTAGGTAGTAAGGGCTTTTGTTTTGCCACTCGAAGAATCGGTTTACAACCTCGCAGAATTGCCTGCAGTGCGCAAGTGCACTGAGCTACGCTGCTGTTAAGCACTTCATTCATTAGCCGCCGTGTCGTGTGGGCCGTTATATATATATATATATATATATATATATATATATATATATATATATATATNAGTGTTATCCGTCTTGAGCACGCAAAAGACAAGAAGAAATTGTATCAGCGTCTACAAAGGAAAAGAGCGTTGCTGTTGCTGCTCGGCATCGTCGTTGGGAGACTACTGCTCCCGACGCCAAACAGAATACAGTCTTTGGACACAGCAAGAAACAAAGGAAACCAACAAGGTGTGCAGCACATGGGGTCAAAGGCGGGCGGATTCATGTGCTGTGGGTGGGTGGAGTAGAGCCTGCAACGTTGGCTTCTCACTTCACTGGGTACACGTCTGTACACCGCATACCTACCCAAGGAAACAAACAAACCCGGCGTTAGGTCATCACCGCCCAACCTACCACAACACACCTGCTGATACGCCGACGGAATGCAGAGGATTAGTGACTCCCACGCATTGTGAAGACATCACGAGCATTGCACTGTCAATGGTAATGAGAGCGGCCACACCGGCGAGCTTGTGGTCGAGAAATAACGCGAGAGTATATTGAAAACATTTTTTATATATACAGTCGCCAGGTCGGTTGCAGTGGTTATCCCGTGTGCGTGTTTCGCGCAGTGTAACGGTCCCATGTACGCAAGTTGCAGCCACTCTTCTATCTGTTGAAAATGTTGAACTGCAGTGGAACC
>NW_013570431.1:0-3092 GCF_000499745.2 Eimeria mitis | reverse complement strand
GTCGGTTGCAGTGGTTATCCCGTGTGCGTGTTTCGCGCAGTGTAACGGTCCCATGTACGCAAGTTGCAGCAACTCTTCTATCTGTTGAAAATGTTGAACTGCAGTGGAACGAATCATCATTGTCTTACTAACGGTCCTCATCAACACCCTCTATCCAGAGTCATACTCCCCATTCTGCTCTCGGCTATTGTGATCAGCGGAGTCGGATGCCTGCTGACGATTATGCTGAAGCAGGCGAAGCACACAAACAAATATTTTGCACGAATGTTCATTCCCTCGTGCGGTCCACAGCGCTACGTCGAGAGTGCGAGGGAGATACTGGCTCTACTGGCTGTGCTGGTGTACCTGCTTCGGCGGCTTGTCAATCTTGAAATTTTTCCTTGTCGATGTTTGACTGCCTTGATGCTCACAGTCAACAGAAAGCCGTCTACATCAGACACACACACACACACACACACACACACACACACATACACACACACACACACACATATATATATACACACACACACACACATTTCGAGCAGGTTGATCCTGTGGGTTGCGAAGTTGCAAACTTGCACAATTTCGCCTTTTCATTCTTACCCACCAACCCACATTAAAAAAGTGGAAACATCACTTGTTCTTGCTGGTGTTTCCACCCGAAATAAGTGGAAATTCAGAAATTCACAACTCACCGTGCAAGCTCCAGCTTATCTTTGCCAATAACAGACATCGCCTTGTCAGGCGACGGTTGTGAAATCCATGGGTGTGCCAAGGCTGAAACCGGACAACACAATCCACACAACAGACCTCATTCAACGCATATTTGCCTAATATATATATATATATATATATATATATATATATATATATATATATATATATATATATATATATATATATATCGACTGACAGTATATATACGCGCAGCGTGCATGTAAGTTCCTTGGGCATATAAATGACGCAACTGCACTGAAACTATCCGCAAGCTTGAGATCCGGGATATTTATGTATGCTCTTATCACGAGGGCGTAACGCAACACGATGCACGATATAAGTTTTAGTTTTATTTAATTACCTTGAGTTGCAGTGAGCCGCGTTTTCTCGTTTCTGTCCAACAGGCGACTCAAGAAATCAATAGCAGCATCTGTTAAGAACGGGCAGGCCGCACGAGACCAGTTAAGCTGCTTGCTTTGCACCTCTCTCTGGCGCATATATACACACACAAATACACACATACACACATTTACATCAAGCCCAACACCGCCAGCAAGAAGAATAATAATAATACTAATAATAATAATAAAAATAAACGCGAGATTTCAGCCACAACAAGTCGTTGAGAATTAACCCACCGCTATGGCACTCGCTTTGCTTCCCTCAAAGGGATATCTCCCAAAAAGCATTAGGTATATCATCACTCCGAAAGCCCACATGTCAGCCCCTTGGTTGTAGCGTTTGCTGCAAGTAAGACATACAAGTGTTCGCATGAGCCGCATGCACTTCCCTCCCCTGCGGCCACGGGATGTAAGAAACATTGAAACACTACTATTGTCTAGTGTGAAGGTGACCCATGGTATGAGTTAGCTGCTGCTGATACGGCTGTTGCTGCTCGTTGCCTGGCCTTTTTCTGCACGAAGCAGCAGTTTGTGCAAAGAGTGCGTGACGTTCTAAGCACCTGATTAATTCGGGGGAAATGTAGTGTGGGCTTCCGCACAGATCCGTTAGGTATCCGCATTCTGGCAACTGCAACAAAAAACACCAAACAGTTTCTTGAATATGGAGATGAGCAAATTCACTTCTTTTGCATACACTGACTGACGTGACCGTGCTCGTGCTGTGACGACAGAGGGGGTTCACTACTAACCCTCGCAGACATCCCGAAGTCGATCAACTTGATGATTGAATCAGCTCCCTTGCTCTTAAAAAGAAAGTTCTCCGCCTGTAAACGCATGCGTACAGACGCGAATACAAGCAGTAGTTGCGCGGCGGGTGGTGCCACAGAGATGTGACACTGATCCTGCAGTATGTTGCTGGTGGTGCAGAACGGCGACGGCCAGTGTCATTCGTCTGTTGAAATTCCCCCCCTGTAGTTTCACTGCTAAGTTCTCACCTTCACATCGCGGTGAACAACCCCTTGGCCATGAAGGTAAGCAAGAGCAGACGCCATTTGCCTGCAGAGGGCAGAGGCGTCTTCTTCCGTGAATTGCCTGCGGCTAACGATCTGATGAAAGAGTTCACCGCCGTCACACTTTTCAAGAACGGCGTAAAAACAATGTTTATCTTCAAAAAACTTTACAAAAGAAACAATGTTTTCATGGTGCAGCGACTTGAGGATTTCCACTTCCGAACGAATCATAGCCTCGTTCGACGGTCGCCCTGGGGTCATCTTTTCTTTGCCGCTCATCCGCCGTTCCATCACCTTTACTGCGTATATCTGTCCAGTTTCTCTGTCGACGCATTCTCGCACTTGGCCAAAAGAACCGCATCCTATGACCCGACCAATCTTGTAGTATCTGCGAATGTCGTCAACTCCGCGGCGGTGGGCGGGTGTGGCAGAGATGCAGCCAGGGGAGCACGAGTTTCCCATTGAAGCAGCAACAGCAGTGCTGACCGGCAGAACCCAAACCAAAGAACGTCCTAACTGCCGGCATTCCTAACAGGCCAGCGCCCCTGGATCTCTCGGGGCGAATCGACCAGTGCCATACACGGTATTAAGGAGATGATTCTGCCGAGCTTCCCAGACAATTCGCCAATCTAGCAATATACCTGCCTCGGAAACACGCGGATTCCTTCTCTATGTCAACTCAACGCTACGGCCCATTTCTCAAACTGGGGCTGAGAGGTACGAAATCGTGCCTCGCGCATCTCTCTTCGAAGGAAACTGACCTACTGAAGAGAATCCATACGTTTAAAATCACCATATATTGAGGATTCTAATCTTTATTCGGAAAATGGGACGATGCGAGAAGCCTAGCATTACCGCATGCAGGCGCGGGCGCCTGGGGCTTTGTGACTCCAACGCTCATTGTAATGCCGTGGAGTTCAACAGGGCACCGCCAGCTTAACTGGAGAAATATACGAAACTACGAAGGACAATCATTATTTGC
>NW_013570430.1:8889-9198 GCF_000499745.2 Eimeria mitis | reverse complement strand
GTTTAGGGTTTAGGGTTTAGGGTTTAGGGTTTGTGGTGCAGACAGCCATCCCCTGGGCGCCCAACACAGAAGTGCTGCCGGGGGCGGACGACCCGCTGGTGGTGGAGGGTTTAATGAAGAACCTCTTTGCAGCTAGCTAGCTGTGGTGGCTAGCTAGCTCTCAGCTAGCTAGCTGCTTCTATACACCCCAGCTAGCTAGCTAGCTGTCTCGGTACAGTGTGGCTAGCTAGCTGCTGTGGTAGTGGTATAGCTTTGAGCTCTTCTAGCTAGCTACAGCTACACACCGTAGCTAGCTAGCTACTGCAGCTG
>NW_013570430.1:6375-8809 GCF_000499745.2 Eimeria mitis | reverse complement strand
GCAGCTAGCTAGTGGGCTTTGCCTCTGCCGAGGCTTTCATGAGCACACAAAGACCTGCAGTTGCGAATCGTGCTTCACAATGGGTACAGCTAGCTAGCCAGCTAGCTAGCCAGCTAGCTAGCTGTGGCTAGCCAGCTAGCTAGCTGTGGCTAGCCAGCTAGCTGGCTGTAGCTAGCTAGCTAGCTAGCTAGACCATTATGTGGGTGTTGCACATAGAGTGTGCCGGAGGTAACTTTAGCGGGCAAGACGGTTGGGCACAGCTAGCTAGCTAGCTAGCTAGCTACCAGCTAGCTAGCTAGCTAGCTAGCTAGCTAGCTAGCAGCTAGCTAGCTAGCTTGCTGGCTGGCTAGTGTTATTTTGTTTAATTTTGGACGGCATTTTTGATTATTTGTGTTGTCTTTTGTTGGGACGAAGAAAAAGGAAAATAGAGAAGAGATAGGCGGCTTAATTTCAGGTGTATATACACCTCAAAACACTAACCCTAAACCCTAAACCCTAAACCCTAAAACTAAAGACTCTTGTGTCGCCTTGCTTACAACTGTAAACCCTCATTCTAATCTTGTTTATAAACCCTAACGCTTTACGCAGCCTTCATGCAGAACCCTAAACCCTAAACCCTAGAAAGAACGACTAAACCCTCACTATAAACCCCAAAGCCCTAAACCCTAAACCCTAAACCCTTTAATCTGGCTGTAAACCCTAACCCCCACCCCAGTTCCCTAGCCAACCCTAAACCCTCAAAATAAACCCTAAACCCTCAACCTAAACCCTAAACCCTCAACCTAAACCCTAAACCCTCAAGATAAACCCTAAACCCTCGTGCTAAACCCTAAACCCTCATAATAAACCTGAAACCCTCAACCTTGTATCCATATAATATCCACCAAAGTGGCTTTGTTTTCACAAACCCTAATTTAAATTAAAATATAAATTTAAATTTATATTTAAATTTAAATTAAAATTAAAATTTAAATTTATATTTGAAGTGTAAACAATCGGCAACTCGATCGTTTGGTTTTCACGGAAAGCAGCCAGAACAGAAAAACAAGAAAATTAGTTTAAATATTTATTGGTGATGAAATAATTTAATTTATTTATTTATTTATTTATTTTTTTATTTATTTTTTTTTTTATTTCGGTTGTTTCTATTGTTTGTTTTTTCGTTATACTTATATTGCTCTTGGCTGATACGTTGATTCAAGTTGTATGGTGTTTGTTTTGTTTATTTTTTTATTTATTTTTTTTGTTTTGTTTGTTTGTTGTTTTGTATTTATTTTTTCTGGTTTGTTTATTAAATTTATTTCTGTTTTCTGTTGTTTTTTTATCGAAGTTGTTTCTGTTGTTTTTTGTATGAATTCAAGTTCTTTCATGTTGCCTGTTTGGTGTATATTTTGTGTGTATTTTTTTATTTTTTTTGTTTATATTTCTTTATTATTTATTTATTTTATTTTATTTAATATATTTTTGTATTTATAAAAAGAAAATTAAAACAATTCAATTCAGTTCTTCTGCGGGGTGCCGCTCGCTTTCCCTTTCCTTACTGCATCGGTGATCGCATCTTTCTGCGAAAACAAAACAACAAACAACAAAAATAAAAATAAAAATAAAAATAAAAATTAAATTAAAAATAAATAATAATAAATATAATATAAATCAAGAAATGATAGCAATAAGGAACAGGCACACAGCAGACGCAAACAGGCGATATATACACAAACAGAAAAATAAAAAAAATAAAAAATAAATAAATACAAAACAACAAACAAATAAAAATAAAATTAGAAAATATATTCAATGCAAACCCTAAACCCTAAACCCGAAACCCTAAATCCTAGACAAAATAAACAGAGTAACAACGAGGAGAGAAACTTGAATATGCTGAAACCTAAACCCTAAACCCTAAACCCTAAACCCCAAACCCTAAACCCTAAACCCTAAACCCTAAACCCTCTGGAGCATAAAAGCCTTCCAAATGCCTATAATGAAGCAACAAGCATCTACCGAAGCCGCAGAGCTGAAACCTAAACCCTAAACCCTAAACCCTAAACCCTAAACCCCAAACCCTAAACCCTAAACCCTGTGTAGCTTACAAGTCCTTCAAATGCCTGTAATGAAGCGACAAGAATATGGGGGTCGTATATTTGTTTTCCTTCTTCGTCAAAAAGAACAATATGCTGGTTATCTATAAGTGGTTGTATTTGTTTATTATGATAAAGAGAAAGAATATAATCTATTTGTTCTTTATTTATTTCTGTATTTGTTGATAGACGCCAATATATATAAATATTATTTTCTATTTGTGCTTGTTTTTCTTTTTTATTTATTATATTTATAAACTCTTCTGGCTTCACAGCAACAGCACCACCAAAACGTTCATACATTTCATTTATATATTCAATAAAAACCTCCCGCTGGCTGTCATCTGATCGCAGTC
>NW_013570430.1:5781-6276 GCF_000499745.2 Eimeria mitis | reverse complement strand
TTTATATATATATATATATATATATATATATATTCTTTTTTTTTTTTGGATGTAAATGAATAAATATATAAAGAACTGTGATAACAGTAAGAAGAACAATAGTAAGAAGATTATATTTTTATTGTGATTATTATATTTATTTATTTATATATCTATGTAGCTATTTATTTATTTATTTATATATTTAGTTATGGTGTTGTATAAACAACAAAAAACAAAAAAAGAAAAAAGAGGAAATAATAAATTAAAACCGCAGCAAAAGAAGAAACATAAAAAGAATAAACAAAAAACAAAAACTAAAAAAACGAAAACAAAGAACAAACAAGCAAACAAATAAACAAACAGACAAATAAATAAACAAATAAACAAACAGACAAATAAACAAACAAACAAACAAATAAACAAATAAACAAACAAAGAAGCTGAGAAACGAAAAAAAACAAAAACAAAACAAAAACAAAAAAACGAACCGCACAGAAAAACAAGAGACCAGCA
>NW_013570430.1:4558-5491 GCF_000499745.2 Eimeria mitis | reverse complement strand
AAAAAAAAAAAAAAAAAAAAAAAAAAAAAAAAAAAAAAAAAAAAAAAAAAAAAAAAAAATGAGCTGGGGTGTATACGCAGCTGTTTCCCTTCTCTTTCCTGTCTATTTTTTTGTGTGTATATATTCGTCTACTATATATAAATAAATTAATAATAAAATTAAAAATAAATAAATAAAAAAATAAATAAAATATTATATTATATTATATGTGTTTGGGGTGTATGTATACGCACCATGATTCTCCTGAGAGCTTCTTTTGGCTTAAAATTTTTTCTGTATTTTTTATGTGGTAAATAAAATAAAGCATTTACATCATCACCAATAGAAAACCATTTTCCTTTTGCATTATCTATTTTCATTATATTAATAGCCGATCGTAGAGAAGATGCCGGAATAAAGGGGTCGCATAGAAAGCTATACGAGGCCATCAACCTGCCTATACACCCCGTTATATTTATATTCTCTGCATGCAAATGCTTCATTAAATTACTCTCTAATTCTTCTTCTCCTAAAGGCAACAAATCTAAGGGTTTCTCACGAGCCAGGGTAGCCAACTGAAACGCAGAGCGACGCCGCTGGGCCTGATACAAAAAAAAAAGAAAAAAAAAATAAAAATAAAAATAAAAACATGCACAGATTATGCTGCTCTTTATTTTATCTATTTTCTATTTTATTTTATTTTATTTTATTTTATTTTATTTTATTTCATTTCATTTTGTTGTATTTGTTGATTTATATACAAACAACAACCGAAAGGGAAACAATAAAACAACACGCCAGCAAACATAACAACAATAGCAACAAGATTAACAGCAGTAGCAGAAGCAGCAGCAGCAGCAGCAGAAGCAGCAGCAGCGGCAGAAGCAGCAGCAGCAGAAGCAGCAGCAGCAGCAGCAGCAGATAGAGACTACACCCCACAGCAATCCATTACGA
>NW_013570430.1:3226-3736 GCF_000499745.2 Eimeria mitis | reverse complement strand
GAGCTGCCTATACACCTGAAACGGCCGTATAGAAAGCAGAGAAAAACGCATCAAATTAAGCGTAAAAAAGCGGAAAAAAGAGGTAAAACAAGAGAAAAAACGAAAATAAACCCTAAAATAAATATATTTTTCTGTTTTTTTTGATTTTTTTGAGCGTAATTTCAGGTGTATATACACCGCAGCGCGGCGCAGCGCACCCAAGCCTAAAGCCGATGAACAATACAACCGCATCCACCGAACTTTATCCGCAGAAAGTTTTGGAAAAAGTTTCCAGAGAATTCCTTGTGACATGAAAATCATTTTTATTGAGTAATGCACTTGTTACTTGTGCAGAAAAAAAGAAGAAAACAGAAACACAGACGCGAAGAAAGCAGCAGTTTCTCGCGCAGTTTCAGCTGTATTCAATGAATATTATTCAAAGAAATTATATTAATTTATTTTTTTCTTTTTTTTTATACAAAAATTTACAACAAAAACGACAAAATACACCGAAATACACAAACGGTATTT
>NW_013570430.1:2848-3193 GCF_000499745.2 Eimeria mitis | reverse complement strand
TTTTTTTTTTTTTTTTTTTTTTTTTTTTTTTAGATTTAATTTGTTTTTTTTATTTATATTTTTATTTTAATTTATTTTTATCAATTTATTTGCAAAAAATAAAAGAAAAACGGCTGGTTTCTCCCTAAAGCTCCCGCATGCACCGCTACGCTTTCTTCTCGCTAGCAGCTCGCCGGCTGTACATACACCTGAATCCTAGTTTTCTTTTTTTCTTTCTTTTTCCTCTTTTTCTTATTCAGTAATATTGTTATCTATATATACATATATAATACATATAATATATATAATATATATAATAGATATACTATATATATTACACACAATATATATGTCTGTAACGCTGGT
>NW_013570430.1:2680-2748 GCF_000499745.2 Eimeria mitis | reverse complement strand
TTATTTGTTTATTATAATTTATAAAAATATTAATAGCATCAACAACAACACAGATTCAGGTGTATATG
>NW_013570430.1:1816-2580 GCF_000499745.2 Eimeria mitis | reverse complement strand
TATATATATATATATATATATATATATATATATATATATATATATATATATATATATATATATAAGCTAACCCCAAAACTAAACTGCAATACATGCATGCAGCAGCATGTGGGGCTGTGTTGCAGCAGCAAACGAATACAGGGTATGGTTTTATAATATAATTTTTTATTTTATTTTAAATAAAATAAATATATAAATTATTTTATTTGTTTATTATAATTTATAAAAATATTAATAGCATCAACAACAACACAGATTCAGGTGTATATGCAGCTGTGCATCGGTAGTAGCAGAGCGAGTGTTAGTTGTTTTGTTGGTTTTTTATAAAATATAAAAAAAATAAATAAAATAAATAAATAAATTAATTAAATAAATAAATTAATTAAATAATTTAATTAAATAAGCATCAATATACCCCCTGCATGCAACAGGAGGGGTTTGGGGCTTTGTATAGAAATAGCAGCGGCGGGGCTGATGGTGCTGCTGCAGAGAAAGTTAAGGATAAAAGTATAAATATTTACAAAAAAAAATAAATAAATTAATTTTATTTAAATATAAACACTTTATACGGAGAGAAACGAAGAAAAAAGCCCCACACTCCTGCTGCTTGCCTACCTGCATGCATGCATGCATGCATGCATGCATGCATGCATGCATGCATGCATGCAGTGCGGTGGGCTTTCTTGAGCTGCATATACACCCCGTCTTTCTGTGTTTTTAGGGTATTAAATATGTTTGTGGGGTTTATTTTTGTTTGTTTAAAG
>NW_013570430.1:1619-1716 GCF_000499745.2 Eimeria mitis | reverse complement strand
GAGCCCAGGGCCAGGGTGGCGCGGGGAGGAGGCAGCCCGAAATGGGGTTGCAGCGCACCTCGCTGCGGCTAGCTGAGCTAGCCAGCCTCACGCGTGC
>NW_013570430.1:813-1550 GCF_000499745.2 Eimeria mitis | reverse complement strand
CGCTTACGCGCAGCATGCCAAAGCTGTCGATAGGCTCCTGAGCTAACTCTGCGCTAACTCATGTTACAATGCAGCTGTGCATCGGTTGTAGCAGAGCGAGTGTTAGTTGTTTTGTTGCTATCTTTATAAAATATAAAAAAAATAAATAAAATAAATAATTAAATTAATTAAATAAATAAATTAATTAAATAATTTAATTAAATAAGCATCAATATACCCCGTGCATGCAGCAGGAGGGGTTTGGGGCTTTGTATAGAAACAGCAGCGGCGGGGCTGAAGGTGCTGCTGCAGAGAAAGTTAAGGATAAAAGTATAAATATTTACGTAAAAAAAAAATAAATTAATTTTATTTAAATATAAACACTTTATAGGGAGAGAAACGAAGAAAAAAGCCCCACACTCCTGCTGCTTGCCTACCTGCATGCATGCATGCATGCATGCATGCATGCATGCATGCATGCATGCATGCAGTGCGGTGGGCTTTCTTGAGCTGCATATACACCCCGTCTTTCTGTGTTTTTAGGTTATTAAATATGTTTGTGGGGTTTATTTTTGTTTGTTTAAAAAGAAATAAAATAAAAAAAGAAAAAAACTTATATTTTGTGTTTGTTTCTGAGCTCTGGGGTGTATGGTGAGGTCCTAGCCTGTCTATTTGTTGCTCTTATATATTCTCCCTCTCCCCTCTAAACCCCCACCCTCCCCCCCGCATAAAAAAGCCAAAAAAAACGAAAAAAAACA
>NW_013570430.1:0-515 GCF_000499745.2 Eimeria mitis | reverse complement strand
AACTCGTTAAGGTAGGAAGACTGGAGGCTGTTATGGTGCTACGGGTTGATGCCGTTAAGGGGTATATTGATCTCAGCAAGAGCAGGTAAATATTTATTTATTTTGTATTTATTTTTGTTTTTATTTATTTAGTTTTTTTGTTTTTGTTTGTTTTTGTTTTTTTTGTTTATTTGTGTTTATTTTTTTGGTTTCGCTACGAGTTGATGCCGTTAAAGGGTATATTGACCTCAGCAAGAGCAGGTAAATATTTATTTATATTTATATTTATATTTATATTTATATTTATATATATATATATATATATATATTGTTTTTCATTTTATTTTGTTTTTGTTTTTTTTGTTTATTTGTGTTTATTGTTTTAGTTTTGGTTTTGGTTGTATTTAGTAGCTCAGAGTTGATGCCGTTAAGGGGTATATTGATCTCAGCAAGAGCAGGTAAATATTTATTTATTTATTTTGTTTTTATTTTATTTTGTTTTTATTTGTTTTTATTTGTTTTTGTTTGTTTTTGTT
>NW_013570429.1:1795-3435 GCF_000499745.2 Eimeria mitis | reverse complement strand
AGGGTACGCCAGGGGGGCCCCCCTGGTGCGGAATATCGTGGGGGGGAGTCTACGGCCTCGCTGCTGCTGCTGCAACTCCAGCAGGGAGAGGGGACCCCAACCTGCTTCGGGGCCCCTCCATACCATTCGCTCTCGTGCTGCTGCTTCTCCGCTTGCTGCTGGTGCTGCTGCTGCTGCTGCTGCTGCTGGTGCTGCTGCTGCTGCTGCTGCAGATGCATGCTCGGGAGGGCTACGCCTGGCCCCAGCAGCCACTGCCTGCTGCTGAGGCTGTCTAGCAGCAGCAGGAGCAGCAGCAGCATAAGAAAGAGGAGGACCTGCTGCAGCAGCACCAGTGGGGGCCCTGGGGGCCCCTTGCTCTTCTTCTTTGATTGCAGGGGGGCCCCCGGGGGCCCCCTTCTCTTCTTCTTTGATTGCAGGGGGGCCCCTATTGCGGGGGGTTGAGACAGTAAGTACTCCTAAATACTTGAGTAGAGCTTCGCTGCTGCTGCTGCTGCTGCTGCTGCTGCTGCTGCTGCTGCTGCTGCTGCTGCCGCTGCTGCTGCTGCTGCTGCTGCTGCTGCTGCTCAACCGCCCCAACCAGAAGCGCCCCTCACGTACAAGGAGCCTTGCTGTCTGTTGTATCCCGAGAGATATATTTGCTGCTTCTTCTGGTGCTGCTGCTTCTGCTGCTGCTGCTGCTGCTCTAAGTGCTGTTAGTTCTCCTGCTGCAGCAGACAGCAGCAGCAGCACAGCAGCAGCACGAACATCTGCTGCTTCTATCTTCTTTGCTGCATCTACACATACACCCCACACCGCCCTCAACTCTGAGAGAAAAGCAGCAGCCCTATCGAAGGCTAATGCGAGCTCTGCTGTTGTTGCTGCTGCTGCTGCTGGCGGTGGTGGTGGTGGTGGTGCTGCTGCTGCTGCTGCTGCTGCTGCTGCTGGTTGTACTACTGCAAGTGCTGCTTCTGCTTGCTCTGTTGCTGCTGTTTCTGCTGCTGCTGGTTCTCCTTCTGATGGTGATGATGCGCCTGCTGCTGCTGCTGCTGCTGCTGCTGCAGGAGGAGGAGGAGGAGGTGCTGCTGCTGCTCCTTGAGCTGCTGCTGCAGCTGGAGCATCAGCATCAGCAGCAGCAGCAGCAGCAGCAGGGGGCCTCGCTCCTTTAGATCTCTCTCCAGCTACCACACAAGCATACGAGGGGCCCCTGGGGCCCCCTGGGGGCCCCCCTGATGCAGCAAGGGCCCTTAATACCTGTCTATACACCGCAGCTTTCTGTATGCTAGCAGCACAAACAAAAATAATAAATACAACAGCAGAAAGAGCCAGTAAACCACCAACAAATAAACGACCCGATACACCTCGATAAAACGATATAACAGGGGCCCCCAGCCGCACGGGGGCCCCCCTAGGGGGCCCCCCCTCCTGGGGGGCCCCCCCTATCAATGCCGACCCCGAAGGGACGGGGGCCCCCACGGGGCCCCCCAAGGGGGCCCCCAGGGGTTCCGCCGGGGGGGCCCCCAGGGGGGCCCCCAGGGGGGCCCCCTTCAGGGGGGCCCCCGTGTACGCAGGTAGCGGCTCATCCCACAGACCTTTGGAAGGAGGAGCAGCAAGGGGGCCCCCCGGGTTTGCTGCTGGTGTTATTGCTGTTTCTGCTGCAGTTT
>NW_013570429.1:0-1542 GCF_000499745.2 Eimeria mitis | reverse complement strand
AAGGGGGCCCCCCGGGTTTGCTGCTGGTGTTATTGCTGTTTCTGCTGCAGTTTCTGCTGCTGCTGCTGTTGCTGCTGTTGCTGCAGCAGAAACCGATGGAAGAGCAGATGAGAGCAGCAGCAGCAGCAGCAGCAGCAGCAGCACGAGTGCCGATTGAACGGCTATATGCGGCTTGCAGCTCATAGACAAAATATAAGTCTGAGGTTTGTTGCTGCTGCTGCTGCTGCTGCTGCTGCTGCTGCTGTTTCTGCTGCTGGTTCTGCTGTTCTTCTCTCCCCTCATCGTAAGCTAGAAAGGGAGACGGGATCGGGCGATCCCAGCCCAGGATGAGGGAGCAGCAGAGCAGCAACTTGTGCTGCTGCTTAGCGTTGAAGCTGCTGCTGGGGGGGCACCTGAAACCTAATAAAAAAAGAAAAAAAAGAAAAAAAAAGAATATATACCAGCGGTCCTGCTGCTGCTGTACGCCTCCGGCTCCTGCTGCTGCTGCTGCTGCTGCTGCTGCTGTTGCTGCTGCTGGTGTTTCATCGGCAACCGGCGCTATGCCTACGGCTGTTGCTGCTGTTGCTGCTGCTGCTGCTGCTGCTGCTGTGATAGAGTTAAAGACCTTCTCCAGTAGCTATAACAAAAAGAAACAGACATATTTCTGCTGCTGCTGCTGCTGCTGCTGCAGAAGAAAAAGAAGGTTGCTGCTGCTGCTGCTGCTGCTGCTGCTAATGTATCTCTGTATCGATGAGACAAAGAAAAGGAGAAAAAAACAGACACAGCGGCAGCTTCTAGAGAAAATAAAAAGCAAAAAACAAATAAAAAACAATAAAACTATAAAATATATTTATTTATTTATTTATTTATTTTTTATTTATTTATAAATAAGAAAAAAACGAAAAAAAACATCCGTCGTAGTCTAGGTGGTTAGGATACGCGGCTCTCACCCGCGCGACCCGGGTTCAAGTCCCGGCGACGGAATTTTTATTTTTTTTTTTATTTATATAAATAAATAATATTTATATATTTATTTATATAAATAAATAATATTTATGTATTTATACATATAAATAAATAATATTTATATATTTATTTATATAAATAAATAGTATTTATATATTTATACATATAAATAAATAATATTTATATATTTATATATATAAATAAATAATATTAATATACTTATATATATAAAATTATTTAAATGTTTATAAATATAGATAGTATTTACACTTATGCATATATTTATATTGTATATATTGTATATATTCTATATATTATATATAGTCTTTATACTATAGATATATTCTATATATTGTATATATTCTTTATATTCTATATATTCTATATATTATGTATATTATATATATTATATATGTACAATATAATATGTATATTAAATTTATTATATTTATTATATATATTATATATACTGTATATGTTGTACGTATGTGTATATATTCGATATATTATATATTATATATATTATTTATATTCTATATATTCTTTATATTATATATTATATACATTCTATATATTCTATATATATATATATATATA
>NW_013570428.1:7896-8940 GCF_000499745.2 Eimeria mitis | reverse complement strand
GTTCAGAGGACGAGTTCCACTTGTTCAGCAACTCTTTCGCACTCTTCTCTACCTGTTGCAAGGTTTTCTTTAGGCTTTTATCGTTTGTTGATGTCGGGTATTCAATTTTAGGTTTCTCTGCCTCGCCACCAAGACGTGGGCTCCGTGCAACAAGAGCAGAAGCCACCACAGGAGCAGCCAGTGCAGTAAGAACAAAGAAAGCAAACAATTTCTTGCCCCACCCATTTCTTCTCCTAACGGGTTCCTGTATTTGGTCTAACGCGGGGATATCTCGAGCGCCATCCTCGTTAACGTCTTTCGTTGCAGGGGACACAGATGCATCTGCAGCCTGAGCTGTATCAGCCGTTGAACCGGGTTTCCCATCAACACCTAACTCGAAATTTTCTGTAAGATTACCTCCAGCCAAACTTTCCGCCGATATCGCCATAGTCGGGGGCAAGAACTGCACAAATCGAAGGGGATTTTTTACCTCGACAGGTGGCAGCAGGGCCGCAGGTGCCCTGAAATAAATACGCCAGCGTATGGGACAGAGACAGTGTCCACAAAAGAATACAAAGGTACTGTGGGGGAAGAGCCTATACAAACAGGCAGAAAACGTATCATTCGTTACGGATCCTCCAGTTCGATGCCGCCGCGTGCGGGCGTGCTGGAGTAATCAGGAATAGATGCGAAGGCCAATGAATGTTTGTATAGGCCCAAAGTCTACATAAAATTGTGTTAATTCAGGGAATAAAGGAGAAGGAACGAATACGCCCCTTAAAAATCACCCTATGCGGCAGGCTACCAGACTGCTGCTACCTATGCCTAGAAAAATGCAAGTGAACAGGCTTCTACAGCCTTGTCTATGCTGAGCCAGAGATCTGAATCTTCGTGTTTGAAACAAATCTATTTGGAGTAATAAGAACAAAAATATACTACAAATATTACAATTTTTATACTGGAAACGTTCATTTCTCCGCTATCTGCAGTCTTGGGCTACCGAAATTTCGCCACTTTCATCCATGGAGCCCCTCGCGCTCCGTTACACCCACCGTCACGCGGATT
>NW_013570428.1:7149-7796 GCF_000499745.2 Eimeria mitis | reverse complement strand
AGTGAAACGCAATCAAATATTTAACAATTTAAGATATTGTTAGCGCATGCATTCCTGGGGAGGCGTCGATATGCTTGCATGTGGGGTTGCTCTGCTGTAATGGCCTGGTGCAGTTTTCGGGTTCAGCAGGCTAATTCCAGGTTTGCTAGAGTGTATGCAATCTCTGAGAATATATATTATATATTATATATATATATAGTATATGATACGTATGTGTGTATTTACCCATAGATTGCATACACTCTAACAAGCCTGGAGATACCCTGAACCGACAGTTTTTCAGCTTTTGTTGAATTCGCCGTGCGTGTAGAGCACACCCTTCTACACGGCTCAGTCTCCCGCACAGTTTAACTAGCTCAATCTGTCCGTGAATTCCGGTTCATGCGGGTAACAAATCTCGCTTTCAGCTACGCTTGACGGCCCACCTACAGAAATCCTTGCGACTCCTTTGATGCTACCACCAAGTCACATACAGTTGGTTCTTTCCTACAACAGTCACTTAGAGTAATGTGAATTGCCAGTAGCTACTAGGGAGAGAGCCCTGCACACCCGCAAGAACCTCTAGCTAGCTTGGTAGGTCACTTTCTACTGAGTCAAAATAATTGATGTTTTTCCCTCTACCTGTTCGCCTCTTGCTCAGCTCCGCT
>NW_013570428.1:4743-7049 GCF_000499745.2 Eimeria mitis | reverse complement strand
TCAGAAGGACCTCTAGCTAGCTTGGTATGTCACTTTCTACTGAGTCAAAATAATTGATGTTTTTCCCTCTACCTGTTCGCCTCTTGCTCAGCTCCGCTGTACGTTTCAAATAAACAATCTTCAAATACTAGCATAAGTCATGCGACCGAATGAACTGCAAGTAAACATTGTGCAACTCCGCAAGCCCCCTCCTTTGCAAGTTACAGTGCACTGGTGAAATTATTTGCAAATATGTACAGGCAAGTGCCTCGTATTCGGGCATTGTTGTGCTTGATTGCGTTCCGTAAGTCCCGCACTCAACGTGAAAAACTGGAGAAAAGAGGAAATAAAAAACGGATTCAATTGACCCAATGCACCAGCTGCACTGCAACGCAAGCTTTGCAGACCTCGCTGGTAAGCCGCGCGCAGTAGCTTGCGGGTAGGCACACGGGTGAATCACTGGGGTGTTTGCCAATCAATCCGCACACTCGTGCTGAGCCTATGCACAGTCGGCTACGCACGGAATAGAAAAGATGCAGCTGCACTGCAGAAATGTTGCAGCCACAGTCGGTCCGGCGAAAGGCGGAATTCTCGGCAACGAGTCGCCTCGTCGTCTCTCCTCATTTTTCAAGCTCCCTGTTCAATCCCAGAAGCAAATTGGACCATCTTGCACATTAAAACTNGTCTCTCCTCATTTTTCAAGCTCCCTGTTCAATCCCAGAAGCAAATTGGACCATCTTGCACATTAAAACTTTTGAAAAAGCATGCAATCTTGATCCTTCTGAAAAAAAAACTCTGGAGTTTGTGGTGGCGTTGTTCGAGACAAATCTCAGCAGCATGTACAATCGAGGCAACAGCCAGTTTGTCGTCGACGACTACTTGAAATACATTGGTGACAGGCCACGCTACCGAGCTTCCTCGGCAAATCTATCGCCGCAGCATGCAGACAAGCAGAATAGATGATAGATGAAAACAAAGCGCAAGCACCCGCATAAAACAGATACGCGAGCAGCATGATCCGCAGGAAAGGTAAGCGCTTTACAACAGGGCGATTGCATGTGTGAATAAATGCGTCGAGAACTGGTGTATATCTTTCAAGTGACCCCACCAATCAAGAGCAGACTGCTTTGCGTCCAAAGAGAGGTCTAACATTGTTTCCTGCGAAACTCTAACATCCCTAGCAGCAGCGGATACTCCTACATCATTCCATCGAGCTCTTTGACTCCAACCCAGTATCTGAGACACCGACAGCTGCTCTACTTTTCTCCTTAACTTCGCTCGCTCCACTGTTTGAGCCAATATGGAAACCGGAAACGGCACCTTAGACTCGAATATAGCGATGTTTTCTATGCACTGCACTTCTTTCTCACTCTTCCCGATCGTAACCTGCTCAACAGATGCAAGAAACTTTTCAAATTCTTGAATAACAGCCGCGTTGGAATTGTCGTAGTGTGCCTTCACCGCCACCACGTTGGCCAAGTCATCAGCCAGCACTGAAGAAACTTTCGGCCCCGAGTCGCCTTCCTGTGCAACTCCAGTAAGCCCAAGTTTCTCTAGCCGTCTAGTAAACTGCTGGAACGAAACTGCATCTTTTTTGTTTTTAGCGGTTGGTCGAGGTAAAAATCCTTCTGAATCCGCAGAAAAAACTGAAGGAACCCGGTGTTTCACTGATAGCTTTTCAAGTCCAATCAGATAGTCTAGGCGAATCTCAGCAGCACGGAAAACNCCCGGTGTTTCACTGATAGCTTTTCAAGTCCAATCAGATAGTCTAGGCGAATCTCAGCAGCACGGAAAACTGTGGTAAGCAGAATATTTCGTAACGCATACTCCCGCCGTCCCGCTTCACTAACTGCCCATCCAGGAAGATGCTGGAATCTTAGGGCCCCTGAATACTTGTCACACCAGAACCTGTTTTGTTCCTCTGTGAAAGTCTCCACAAACACCTGTGGAGAATAAAGTTTCATGAAAGCCTCGCGAACGTCTGCAGAGGATGAGTTCCATTTGTTTCGTAGACGTCTTGCACTCTTCTCCACCAGCTCCAACGTTTTCCTTAAGCCTGCATTGTCTGTTGATACCGGGTAGGCAAGTAGAGCTTTTTCTTTTCTGGCGCTCAAGTGCCGGGTACGTGCAAAGATATAAGTAAACACCACGGCAGCCAGTGCACCGAGAACAAAGGCGGATACGAGCTTTTTATCCAGCGTTCTTGTTTTTTCAACGGGATCCTTTTGTTGGTTCACCGCAGGGAGACCTCCAGTGCCATAAGCGAAGATCTCCTTCAATTCACGGGGTGCTGATGTACTCAGTGTCTGTGCTACAGCACCTGTAGA
>NW_013570428.1:1752-4728 GCF_000499745.2 Eimeria mitis | reverse complement strand
AAGTTGAATCGCTGATACGTTGAGGTAAATACGCCAGCGTACATGACAGGAGTATTCGAAGCAAAAAGTAGAAAGGCACCCTGAGGAAAACTGCGAGACAGACTGGCAGAAAACGCCTCATGCCTTGACGGTCGTTCAGCTCGACGGTGAGGCGTGTGAGTGCGATGGATTTATGTGGAAATACATGCAAAGGAGAATTAATGTTTGTCTAGGCACACAATCTACCTGAAATTGTATTAATTGAGGGAACCAACATGTTGAAAAGAACCCCTCTCTTAAAAAACCACCCTCTGCCGCTCGCTAGTCTGTGTTCACCTCTGTATGCCTCCAGCAAAATTCTATGCGGCCGAACGGGGCTGCTTTCCTCCATGAGCCTTGTCTCTGCTGTGCGCTATATGAAAAGCTTCGTACACGAAAGTATCTTTTTTGGAGTAACACTACGGAATATGTTTCAAATATATCAACTACTTTGCTCCAAATATTTCAAGTTTGCGCTGGATTCAACTGATGCTCTACCCGGAACCTTGCTAGCTTCATACACGGCGCCTCCCGCTGTGACTGCAGTTCTCGATCGTGTTCGATGACGATCACGAGCTTTAAAAGAGTCAAAGTACTTCAACTAATACTTTCCACAAGCCAGCAATCCTTCTCTCCAGCTCTCAACAGGCCTGGGACCATGGCCATAAGAACCTGGGCCAGCCTGAGACGAGTTGCAACGCACGCTGCTGCAGCTTGTGGTGCAACGCAATCCTACACAANACCTGGGCCAGCCTGAGACGAGTTGCAACGCACGCTGCTGCAGCTTGTGGTGCAACGCAATCCTACACAACCAAGCCCCCCTTGCTGTATGCATTATCACAATTGACAGTTGCTGTATACTTGCTTAACCGTCAGCAACCAGCCTGTACGAATGTAGAAATCCATGGGTCAGCCTCCATGTAACGCCTGCTTTCTGGCCTTAATCAGCTACAGAAACGAACTGCAATGTAGGTAAAGAGTTAGAGCAAGTGCTTTTCCCCCGGAGCTGAAGCTCAGGGCCCAGGTGTTGCGGGGTGGTGGCAGCCTGAAGGGGGGTTGCAGTGCAGCTTGCTGCGGCTGGTATTACAAGCCAGCATCACGCGCGCACAGGGGAAAGCTTCAGAATATAGTTAGATAACGATTGCATGCGCTTACACGCAACCTACCAAGGCCAAGTGAAGGCTCCTCCGCTACCTCGTACTACCCTCTCACAGGGCATGGTGTGACTGCCCGCCCCCGTTTCTTTCCCAGCCAGCATACGTCCTCGTGTGCGTATGCGTCAGTTAGAGGGTGTGCTGGCCGAAAGGAGGGGGTTGGAGGGGTTGAGAGGGGTGTAATACCCTGGGGTTCTCAGGGGTAGGAGTCACTACAATAAAACAAAAAAGTTCTCGGCTGTAAATAGTTTGAATTCACTATGTTTCAGTGGGAATGAATCCTGAAGTGGCTTAAAGTTACCGGTATAACACTTAATCCTCTTATGCCGTAGCCCAGAAACGTGATGTGATGCACAACTGATCGAAATAGACGCGGCGAGTATCGCTGACCCTGTATGTATGTACCTGAACATGAAATGATGCACGACTGATCAAAATATAATCAGGAATTGTATTCCTTAAATAATAACTCTTAGTTAAAACGAGAGAAGAAAGTTTTAGTTTGGTGATGGTGTCCGCACCTACGGGGGAGGCGCCCTGGTGCTACCTTGTGCTGCTGCAGCCAGTCCGCTGCAGGCATGCCATGTTGACGCAGTGGAGGTACGCATGGGGTCACCACTTGCGACACTACTGAGACCTGTGCGCCAGGAAGTAGTGGAAGTAGTGGCAGTGTGCACCTCTCAGTATCTTCTGTTGTCCTACCTCCTCCTCCTCCTCCTCCTTAACTGTAGGCCCTTAGCTGAACGACTAGGATGCCTGGAGAAAGGGGAGCGATGCCAGCTTCTTTGGGGAAGCTCTTACATCACGTCTTTGGCTTCGTTGCAGCTCACTTCAGTCCTTGAATGAGGCCGTAAAGCATTCATTATATGACGCCTGCTCTCTAGCCTTAATCAGGGGCAGAAGCGAGCTGCAGTGTAGGTAAAGACTTAAAGCAAGAGCCTCCCTAAGCAGCTAAACTCTCTCCTCTGCCGTCAGCCGTCCTGGGCGTTGAGCTCAGGGCCTGGGCGTTGCAGGGAGGAGACAGCCTGAAATAGGGTTGCAGCGCACCTCGCTGCGGCTGGTGGAGCATGCCAGCCTCACGCGTGCACAGACGGAAGCTTTAACGAACGAAGTCCTAGTGAAGGATCCTGTGCTAACTATACGCAGACCATCCTACACTTCAGAGAGTAGGCTACAACAGTGCTGCAACCCAAGCCATCAAGCAGGCATATCGATGCCTCCCTTGGAGTAAATGTACTAAAAACGTTCACAATTGTTAGACATTCAGGTGTCTCACCCTAGCCAACTCACTCACTAAAAATAGGGAAATTTGCTTACACCTATCTCCCTGACAGCTAACAACCTTCCCTCACTGTTTTTCTTTTCTTCTTTGCATACAGCGATCTGGGGGCTGATATATCACACAAGTTGTACTCTCATCTGTTGGGGATAGGCACCACCTTTGGGGCTTTTACGGGAGCTCCAGTCGCTGTCAGCAAGCCGTAGCGGGAGGGAAAGCTCGGCTTGGAAAGCAAACGAAGAGAAAGCCGCAGCCACATATGCAAAGCTGCAGCCTTAGCACGCGACGAACCAGCATAGGCTCGCTCCTTGGTAGCGAGCGGCAATCCGCATTACTCTAAGTGACTGTTGTAAGAGAGAAAATTAAATGTATGTGACTTGGTGGTAGTACCAAAACGCAGCAACTTGGCCCGCAGCACGAAACTAAGGAATTTCTGAAACGTTTCAGAAACTGCGTGATCACTCGACTCGATGATCTTTTGTATGCTGACCATATTCGTCAATCGCTCGACCAACATTTCGGGGG
>NW_013570428.1:0-1729 GCF_000499745.2 Eimeria mitis | reverse complement strand
GAGTGCCTGGGTGCTCTGCTGCAAATTTCTCCAGTTTCGCCAGCTGATCCAGACGAATTTCAACAGCACGCAGTGCAGCTCTCACTACCACGTTGCACACTTGTATTTCTTCTTTGCTCTCATATTCTGGCCTGCATTTGATTTCCTACGTATGCCTATCACTTAAGAATCCGAGAAAGTATCTGCGGCAATCTGGATGTGACCAGAAAGCGCTCAGCCTCGCTTGAAGACCGTCGTGAGCTGCAACAGAGTGAATGTACCGAAGACCCCCGCTTCAAAAGTACAGCTGAAACCCTCTCTTCTCATATTTCCTGGAAACGTGGAACCGGAAACCCAAGGCCCTGGGGCCTGGGGAGCGGATGCAGCGTGACAGAAATTTCAATACACCCCGCAGCTACTCGTGCTGCAAGGGAAACCCAGATGCATGTACAACCAAGCTACTTTTGCTGCATGCACTGACACTGTTTTTGTGCAGTACTGCATTACAGCTCTTAAAGATTCTCAAACAAGAACGAGGATTCTCGCTGTTGTTGTGACAAGGATATCACCTCGGAACTAGAAGCGGTGTCAGCTGCTTCTACACTACTCTTATGCGAAATATTGAATTATACTGCAGCTCTCAATGATCGTTAGCTACGATTGATGAGCCTGTAGATACCTTCTGGTGCATGCAGTAACACTGTAGACTAATGTTTAAGACTTACTTGATCCTCATCAGCTATCTGTATGCAAGCCAAATTATATCCTTACAACTTCTTACTGAGCAGATGCACTACATATGCTACAAAGTAACCCCACATGTATTTATATGAATTTAGCATTTATGGTTTCCACAAGAACTCTGTGCTGCGTGCGTGCATTGACACTGGAAGTGATCGGTATACACATACTCGGACCTCAGTATCAAGCTTGTAAGCAAGTAGAAATACAAATTTCTGCTTCATACAGAACCTTGTACAGACGGTTTTGTATAGGGAGCAGCAGCTTATGAAATACCAGCCACACCTCTGGTGGTCTGCAAGGCATGAGCATTGAACAGGGGTCACTTAATAGCCCGTAACAAAAGGATATTTGATTTTATGCGGTTAAAATAAACTAAAACAAAGAAACAAACATTTTTTTCTTTAATGTTTTGAAGGGCTAGTGCAGCAGCAAGCCCACCACGCGTCTGGCGCCGCTCACGCAGCCCGGCTACCAGCTCCAGTCTCAGGGGCTGTCTATACTTTTTAGAGGTTTTTGTTTCTTTTTATCCATTTCTTTGACTTGAGGCGTATTTTTTTGCAGAAAAATAAATACGAAACTCAGCGAGAAAAGGTGAACTATATTACAAACCAATCGTTGCAAGAGTTCTTCTGCTGCAGCTGAGGTTCCGCTTCGATGTTGCTGCTGCTACAGCATTTAATTGCATCTTTTCTGCATTTCTACTGATTAAAACTATTTATAATAGAGAATTCTTTCTGAAACTTTATCCACTTCTCTCACGACTTGCTGGAGCGGCAATCGGCGCGCAGCCTCGATCGTGCCTGAGTAAGCCCCCGTACGTATTTCCTCTTCGCTCTACTTTTTTCAGTTTCTCCTTTTTGTACGCATTGATTAATTTTTTTTTTGTGTTTTCTTTTTCTTCGAGGGCTGCGCAAGCTTCTAGAGAAGCCGCTGAAGGAGCCCTCTTGCGTTTCTAGGCTGTTGCTGTGTTTCTCCAGCTGCTGAGCACCATGACGACCACAAACCA
>NW_013570427.1:4574-8306 GCF_000499745.2 Eimeria mitis | reverse complement strand
CTTTAAGTCTTTGCCTTCATTGCGGCTCGTCTCTGGTCAGGTCAAGGCCAGAGAACCAGCGTTACAGGGATGCAGGGGGCGGCTGGGCGTGAGTTGTAGTGCATTTTGGTGTAATTAGTGTTATGTGGTAACTCTACAGACGAGCACGCCAAAATCACCTCTGCTGCATGCACTAACACTGCATACAGCTGTTGAACACTTAGGTGGCTGTTAGTGGACAGCCTGCATATGATTAGCAGCACCGTGAAAGTGCTGTCGCCCAGTCTTGCCCGAGCAGCAGAGCGTCTCGTTGCTATTTTCCCTATCAAAGGGTAGGTGGACCGAGAGGACGGCTCGTGCTGAGCTTGCTACAGAAGTTGTTCCTGCTTTAGTAGACGTTGTTGCTGCATCAGCAGTTCGATCAGCCGCAGTTGGTGGCCAACCAGGTGCTTTATAGGCCAAACCCCGTAATTTAATACGAGAACAGTCTAAAGCTAAGCAGGAAAACTGTGCAAATTCCTGCTACTTTACCTGTGGCAACAGTAAAGCTGTTGGAGCTTGTGATGCAAAAGTTGCTACGGCTGCGTTTGGGCGGTACTCCTGTTGCTACTGTTCCCACTGGTAGTTTTGGGTGTTCCTGCTTCACCACAGTACCTGTGCTTCTTTTCCATCGCCTGCCAGGATTACATTATTGTTTCCGTGCTTTCTCACCGTACTTTGGGTAGCAACGCTCGCCTCCCGACTCCTTCCCGCGAAAGGCAACATGGGCATGCCCTCGTCCACTGTAAGCAACGTGGAGGAGAATTCAGATGACCTGCATCGCTGTTCTACTTTGAAGCAGATTGAGACAGCGTAGTTACACTCAAGCAGTGCCAATATTGGTGCCGGAGAAAGGGGACGCCTAACAACTGGCACTGACCCTCGCAAAAGAAATTATAAATGCCCGGAGCTTGAGTTGGGGGTTTAAAGTTTGTAGAAGAGCGCAGTTTCATCAGATGGACTGCAACAAAGGACGCTCTAGAACTTGGTATTCGTAGAGCTCGCTTTTGTGTACCTGGCCAAAAAGGATCTTTCAAGAGGCCACGACTTTTCCCCATGTCATCCGTATCCTACGAGGGGAATTTAGCCATCAGGAGAAGCATCAGGAGAGAGAGTAGACGTCAACAACTGTGGGTCATGTAAAAACTGCTCATACGACTCCAACACGGCCTGGGCGACACACCACCATATCACGTACTATGGGTGGACTGACTTGTCTCTCTGTGCTTGGGGCTGTTCTAAAGCACACTCCCAGCAAGGTGCACAATATACTCGAGTAGCCAATCTTGTGATGTGAAATGTATGTGATCTATGTGAGCGTTTGGTGCGATAAACGGTTGCAATGTAGTCGTATGGCGGCAGCTCAGAGTGTACTATATACAGCTTGTAAGTCTAAGAACCATCAAAGGTGCTATTGGAGAGGCTGCAGGACAGAAACTCTAAGAAGCAGACTTGTGAAAGCAACGACTTAGAGGAAGGGATGCTGCCGGAGAAGACGGAGAAATGCATGCAATCTGTCAATGCAGTTGCGTCCGGACAAGACGGAAAAGTGCAAGGCGGCAAAAATCGTCGTGAAAGCTTTTCACACTCGAACGAATGCAGTCCTATTAAAATCCGAAGAAAAGCCGATATCAGCGCAATCAAATTAGGCATCATCAGATATACGGGGCAGCTGCGCTGCATGCGACCACTGTCGGCGATAGCAGTTGCCCCTCAAAGAACGAGGAATGCAAGGCCATAGCCTCCCTGCATAAATACAGTGAAAACCAATCAACAAGATACTCCCCCATAGGCCCCTGGACAAGCCGTAAGAAGACCGCATTAGCCCCTTACAGAAGAAGCAGCCCTCTCCGGGCGCTCGTCCTGTCTCAATTGCCTACTACCTGTGTAGACTGCTGCCATGGTATGGAACACCCCTAAGACCTTACGGAGAAGCCCCAAATTGGAACGGAAGTCAGACGTATATATGAGCAGATCGCCCAAGTAAACGATGACCCCTTGGAGGAGCCACGGCTGTAGGGATGCATTGATTTTGCCCTGGAATATTGCCGAAGCGCCCTAAAGAGCGAACGGCATCACCGGCACTCGAAATAGCCCCAGAGAGAGCGGAGTCCCGTCTTCCAGCGATCGTCGTGGGGTATCCGAATCTGGTGGAACCACGACTTAATCTCAACGGTCGAAAAGTAGCTTGCACTTCCGAGCGCCTACAGTTGACGACCATCCGCATCTGCTTCTCGCTGGGCCCATCGTCATGCTTATCTACCGTGAGAATCGGGGAAAATGTAAGGGAATGTGTAGGACCTACCCAACACTATTCAATAGCTTCGCGATCTCTTTCTTGTGACGAAGCAATTGCTCAGGTGACATGCTACACAGCGCTGGCTTAGTTGGCAGCTGATTAGGCAGAAGAAGGATACGGTGATCACTGTTTCACTTAGAAGGGTGCCCAGCAGGTAGTAAATCTGAAAAAAACCCACGGAACTCCTTCAAGTGTTGCAAGAGGTCGGGATGGCCTGCTGGGCAGCCATCAAAAACTGAATACTCCAGCGTAGCCGCAGGCGACAGTGAGTTGTCGGAGGGTCCGTGAGTTGGTTGATCCAAATGCATTGGTGACGAGAACCAGTGGGTTCGCGCAGACGTGAATAATTGTAATGGGAGAAGGGGAAAGGGAACCCCTAAGAAAGCGCAAGTGTGGCAAAAAAAAACACACCGAAACGGCCCCTAGTTGTAGTGCCGTAGGTTTCAGCAGGGCAGGCCACAAACACTGAAATTTCTGAAACTTGTAGACACACCCTATAATTTCGTAAGGTATAATGATATATTTACAGTCTACGGATGGATAGATTGTCGGTTAGGGGTAGAATCCCACAGCGAAATAGAGCACCCGGAACCTCGCTCCAGGCACACGTATGGAGTTACGGCAGTGGGCAGCAACGTAAGCAGGAGAAACTTCTGTTACGAATAAAGAGCGATCAAACCTAAACTAATTGCTGTTCAATATTCATAGAAAATCAATGAGACAATGCTTTGGGGCCTGGCCCGCAGGACCCGAAAGTCCCTGCGGAAATTCCCTGGATGTAGTCTCCAGATATCTTCCGCAACTAAGGCAATACAACGCCTGGACCCTCCTGAGAGGTATACTTTCGTGTAGCGTGGTATGCCTACAGATAGCACAGGAGCCCTCACTTGGCGTTGGTAGGTTGCATGTAAGCAAACACGAACACTAGACCAGTGCATTCAGAGACAAAGCATGCAGTAAAGGAAGCTTCGTTGAAGTTTCCTTCTCTGCACGCGTGAGGCTGGCTTGTATCACCAGCCTCAGCGAGGTGCGGTGCAACCCCATTTCAGGTTTCTTCATCACCGCAACACCCACGCCCTGAGCTCAACACCCAGGAAACCTAGGGACAGGAGAGAAGTTCAGCAGGATTTCGTAAAACTCTTACTTTCAGTCTTTACCTTCATCGCAGCTCGCTTCTGTCCTTGATCAAGCCTGAGAGCAAGCGTTATACCAACCAGTGCTGGCGGGAGCCGAGTGGTAATCCACTCTAAAGGATTACCGCCTGTTGGCAAAAATATAATGTAAAACTGAATATTTATCAAATTAATCAAGAGTTAGACATATTCTTCTAGCGCAGCTAAAAGAAACGAGACATTGCAGTGCACACGCACCACACCCATCATCCCCCCAGCGGTCTGTGCACCAGACCGCTCTCC
>NW_013570427.1:2545-4285 GCF_000499745.2 Eimeria mitis | reverse complement strand
CGTCATGCGCCCCTCCGTGTCTTGTTTTGTGTTTGTTTCTTCTTTATTCACCTCCAGCTGCTTGGGTTATTCGCTGAAACTGCGACTACTTTGACTGAGTGTAATGGACTTGAACGGGGAAATGAAGGGGGGGCAGAGTGCTCGACAAGCACTCCTGAGCATCCTATATTCATGCTACCAGGGATAGCGGGAAGCGGCCTAATGATCAGTGCAAAGAACGCATCTCTTCCTCTCTGTAGCTCTTCACCCGTATCCTTTCCAGTGCCCTTCAGACTATGGGCATCTCTGTCCCTCGTCAGGCCTCCGCGTTCCCACCAGCTGTGCTGGATGGATATCATGCAGCCAGTAGCAGATGAGAAGGGAGAGGTTTACACTAGTAAAGAAGGACTCAACGTTGACGTAAGTAAACTCCCCTTTATTATACTCTTTTGCCTACACATTCGTGTTTTCACGGTTCTTATGCATAATTTAGATGTATTCGGATATATAAGTACCACGTGAACCGCGTACAAATATTATTTTTCCTGTACAGTTTCAGTGTTTTCAGAACTTGAATTTTTTGATGTACAGCTTCTGGAACTGTATTTTCAGGTCGACAGATACGGTACTGCTCACGGCTTTGATTATTTGGATTACTTTTATAACGAAAGATTTGGAATGCCCGGAACGGCTTACTTTCACATGATGCTACAAACATTCTACTCGATGGGGTACCAGGAAGGCAACTCCCTCATCGGCATCCCTTATGACTGGCGGCTTCCTCCCTGGCAGGCGAGTTTCTCCCAACTCCTTTTATCTATGTGTAAATTGCAGCAAAAGCTGGTGCAGCACAGCTTGAAGTATTAGACACTGAACAGCCAAAAATGCCGGCCGCAGTCTCTGTACAGTCATGCTCATCTTTGTATGGAGGGGAAGCATGGGGGGCGGGCGTGACGTGAACAGGCACAAGGTGTATGGACACATATTGTAAATGCACAATGTAGTAGTTATTGAGGTATACAATGCGCTCTTGACCTTCAGATGGATTTTACCCGTCTGAAATCTGAAATTGAAACACGCGTTGAAGCCATGGGGGGAGCGAAGGCTGACGTGCTGGTGCACAGTTTGGGCTCCGTTGTTTTTAATTACTTTCTTAACAAGGTGGTGGATCAGCCCTGGAAAGACAAATACATCAACTCATACACACTTGTAGCTCCAGCAACGGGGGGGAGCTTCAAAGCTATCAAAGCCATTCTTACTGGGTGAGGCGCCATGCTGCTGTCAGAACAAAGGGGTCTCGTTACTTTCTCTTTAACTTGGGTTGCGTATTACATGTAGTGTATGCATCCGGGTAGCTTGCTCTCTGCATCAGTGCCTCTGTCACAGGTAGACAACAGGGCAGGGAAGAAGAGGGGATCTGGGCGTTATAAGTAGACAGACAGCTTACCGGTAAAGTGACCCGGGATTACCAGAACATGTGGCTTTCTGTGGGAGATTGCTTCCTGCTCGGGTTGAGTGTGTGTTGGCTGCGCTCTAGCTACAACGACCCGGTGGACTTGACGTTTTGGACTTTGCTTGATATCAGTCTTATTCCTGTGGACATTTTGCGGGACCTCTCCCGCAGTCTTGGTTCCATCTATGCCCTCCTGCCCGATATCGACGTAAGGAAGGAATGGAAGAGTGCAGCTATTCGTGACCAGATTTGCAATTAAGTGCAGTACTTTGTACATAACCTGTTGCGTGTTCCGTATACACTGAATA
>NW_013570427.1:1336-2438 GCF_000499745.2 Eimeria mitis | reverse complement strand
AAGACCACTTGGTTTTACGACAGTTGCTACCTAAGAAGAAGGGTTCGTTTTCCCCTGCATTCTCTCCTTTTGTGGACGGAGGACCAAATGGAAAGGACCCGACGACTACAGCAGCGCATGGTCGCAACCTTGAGCTCAGGAGATTGTCAGAAGCAGCAGCACCAGCCGAAGGGGGGGAGCAAACGGTGATGGAGTTTGCGCAGAGTGACAGAAACAAAGAAGCGGAAGCAATGTTGTCAAAGACACAGCAGGAGAGAGAAAAGCTGGTGCAGGAGACGACGAATGCTCAGGTTGAGCAGCGGACGCTGCAGGTGCACCGTTACGCAGCAGAGGCGCAGGAGAGGATGGAAGCGATGGACCGTCTGGTGACGGAAGCAGGAGAAGACGTGCAAGAAATCATTTACACCTTGGGCAACTGGACGACTCTGTTGCCCCCAGAGTTGCGAGTTCGTGCGGAAACTGCGAGAAAACATATGCAGGGGATCTTGAAGGACCCGGGGGTGAGAGGCAGGTGTTGTCTGCTTTTCCTAGACCGCTTCACTCAAAGAGAGAGGACAAGCTGCATATCTAAGCAAATACATACTTGCCAGCTTATCTCAGTTTCTACACTGGAGACTGTGTTGCTTGCTTTGAACCAAGTAGACAGCTGCATTCGCTGCTTGGCGAGCAAATAAGCTGGAGTCAGCTGAAAGAAAGTGTTTGTACCATAAGAACGAACATACGGCTGTCTGTGTTTTTGCTGAGTATCTTCTTTCTTAGGTTCCTACAAGGTGCATTTGGAGTGTATTTGGCTTCCCCTCCACCGATGTCGGTTATATTTACGCGGGGACAGACCTTTCGCGCAAACCTATCCCGTAGGGCGGCATTTGACGAGGCCCCAGTCGGCAGCAGCAGTAGTTGCTGCACTCTGTTTCAGTTGGCCATACGCTTTGCTGACTGAAAGCCTACGGTGCACGGTAGAAGCTCTATACGTGTATTTGGCAATAGGGCTGAAGCATAGGCCTCTAGTTGGTTGTCGGATGGTACATTTTCGTGCTGTTGTGATCGTATTCGCAGGAGTCCATTTATATATGTTTTTCACCCAAGGCATATGCACCTTCAC
>NW_013570427.1:0-1048 GCF_000499745.2 Eimeria mitis | reverse complement strand
CTACAGAAGCAGAGCTGAAGTTATCCGTAGCTTCTGTTCTTGCGCACGTCCTGAGCTGCAAGACATGTTTCCCCGATGGAGCAGTTTGCAGATTCAGCTGGTACCAGGCGTACCAACACACCCCCTTTTGAAAGTGATTTTTATGTATGAGGCAGCCGTAAATCGCCAATCTAGGAGCAGTGCTGAAATTCGCTAACACCTCTTGTTTGCTTTGCTCACCAATCCATAGCCGTACGAATGAGCTTTCTAGAACAGCTTGCATACGGAGATGTGTACAGATTAGGAGGAGCGCACGAAGAGAAAACGAATGCACAAGCTTTGTAGGTTTCTGAGCATTCCCATGTAGGTCCCATCACGAAGGAAAAACCGAAAAAAACTGCTCCGGGTCAGGGTTGTGTTCGGGGCACAGTATAGTCCTCATTGCCTTTGCGTAACTGTCACATTCGCCGCCTTCCTGGCAAAGTGAAACTAGGACAAACTTGAGTTTGTTGTACAAATTGATCATTTTCTTCGCCGTGAAGTGCCCGCACTCTTTACAACACGTGATGCTATATTTTACAGCAGCTGAACACTGACTGTGCCTACGCCGGCGAGAGGGACACGCATTTTGAAGAAGTGAGGGAAAAGGACTTCAAACTAGAATACAGGACGATTGGAGCTGCGATAGTTCGAGTAACAGAACTGTTTTGTTCGTTGCGAAGCGCTGTGCGTTGCTGTCATTGTTGTGGAACATCTCCCAAAGGACTATTTATGATTTAGGGTTGTGTGGTCACCTAACAGACTACCACCACGCTTATTTCATCTAGCTCTTAACGGGCGCGCTACACCAGGCCTCTACTCTTCAGATGTGCCGTAACGCTTAAGGGCAGCTCTATATGTTGCTTAGTTATCAAGATGCGCAAGCTGAAGCCACCAAATGCTGCATGCTTCGTTGAGGTGGAGAATGCTCCTGTGGGTGTGTGGGTGTGGGTGGCTGTGTATTGGATGCATCATCGCTTGTTTAAGCATACAGCTTGCACACGTGTGTGTATGTCTATCTAAAATACAT
>NW_013570426.1:8537-9303 GCF_000499745.2 Eimeria mitis | reverse complement strand
GCAGCCGCCGGCAATGACTATAAGTGCATTTTTTTGTTTAAAATAAATTAAATATCTGTTTTTTTTGGTTGTTTTAATTAAATTCAGTTTTTGTATTTGTTTCTACGGCGAATCCTCTTGAATCGATGCCTCAGGGTCGACTACGCACTGCAAGCGTCAGTGCAACATACCATGGTGTGTCTGACGTTCGTATATTATTATTTTTAATTTTACTTGCATATACTCTGGCTATTTAGGCTCAAGGATGCGTTCAACAATTGTCTTCTAAGAGCGCATGCAGCTACACCCTATACCCTCGCCTGTGGGGCTTTCCCGTGCAGCAGGAGAAGTTGCAGCAGCAAGCGTTGCGTGCATGCAAATCCACCCTAAAACCTCGCTCTTACTCCTTATAGGCCGCAGTTAGGGTTTAGGGTTTAGGGTTTAGGGTTTTAGAATATATGCAGGCTTCATCTGGGTCTGTCTGTACTCCTCCCCTCAAGCCCACATAACCAAATATACACCGCAACGATTTACGCATGCACTGCGAGTCCTCTGTCTCAATATAAAAGAGAACGAAAAACTCCATTGAATTGCCAGGAGTCTAGGGTTTAGGGTTTAGGGTTTAGGGTTTAGGTTACCTTGGACGTGGAGCATGTACACTCTCCTCCTTCTCGCTGCATATATTTCCTCTGAGGCATTTGCAGTATTTTCTCTTCGCTGGAAAATTTCTGTTTGCTTGAATTTAACATAAATTATTTAATGTGACAAAAACAGTGGAAAAAGCTAT
>NW_013570426.1:8160-8473 GCF_000499745.2 Eimeria mitis | reverse complement strand
ATATATATATATATATATATATATATATATATATATATATATATATATATATATACATATATATATATATCATCACCGCCCCCCTTATTTATTTCAGTGCAGAGCTGTAGCGTCGAGGGCTAGGGTTTAGGGTTTAGGGTTTAGGGTTTTGGGTTTTGGGTTAATTTGGTGTTGTCGGTTCAGCAGTAATTGTTTCAAACGAATTGAAACACTTTTTCTAGGGTTTAGGGTTTAGGGTTTATACCGCAACCAAACAGAAATGTATATTATACAAAAGTAGATGGTGGTTATTCTTGCTAGCCGTCTACTGCTA
>NW_013570426.1:6706-7891 GCF_000499745.2 Eimeria mitis | reverse complement strand
ATATATATATATATATATATATATATATATATATAACACTCTAGCTCACTAATATATTGCAAGGCGTGCAACCCATCGAGCGCCGCTGTTGTCACCCTTCACGCAGGTTAATTTCAAGAAGGCGGCAGCAGTGGTTTAGTGGAAAACATATTAAACAGAAATTCAACTTTTGAGAGCAAAATAAAGCGACGGCATTGGCGTATACACCGTAGATAATACAAAACATTACACACGCACGACCGCGCTCCTTCAGTGTGTTTATGGGTTAATCGAGTCATTTTTTCGGTTAATTTAATTTCTTTAAACAATATAAATGCAGGAAAATATAAATTTCAATGAAATATCGCCAAACCGAGAAGAAGGTTCGGCGGAACTCTGCACGTTGCATGGAGAAGAGCTGCGCATACACCCCAGAACACAGAGGCGCTGGAAACCTGCAACTGAACACCGAAGAAGGGGGAGAAAATAAAAGGAATTAGCGTTGTAATTAAATTATTTATGATATTTTATTTCATTTCATTCAAAAGAAATTTCAAAAACTCGAACAAAAGCCCCGCTTTCCACCTGAAGTCCGCTGGTCTGTGCCGCAACCACCGCGATACATCATCAGGATTCTAGATGAAGGTTTCACACGGTATCCTCCATTAATTTGGCTTTATAAGTAAAATAAATGATGAATTTATATTTTTATTTCCAGTATTTGCCGACGTCACAGCAAACTGCTGCTCTTGGCCTCTAGCAACCCTCTAAACCCTCCCTCCCCCCCTCCACCTTCTTATAAGAAGCTGCTGGCTTTCTGTTTCTTTTTATTACACCCCAAACGCCGAATGAATCCACACAACCCTTTTGAGGATTTCTCGTCCTACTTGAATCCAAATGAATACCCAGGGCCCCCATTTCACGCAGAGGGGGGCCCCCATGTGTCGCCTCCTTCACAGCCCCTGAACACAGCGCCACGGGGGCCCTTTGGGGGCCCCCCGAGGGAGCAGAGGAGTACGAGGAGGCCCTATGAGGGGGCCCCAGATGCTTTGTCAGCTTCCTGGGGTGTCGAGACACACGAGAACACCCACGGAGTGCAGAGGGGGAGGGCTCTCGCTGCAGCTGCTAGGACAGCAGGAACACGTCGTGCTGCTGCAGTTCCTGCAGCAGCAGCAACAGCAGCAGCAGCAGCAGCAGCAGCAGCAC
>NW_013570426.1:6083-6606 GCF_000499745.2 Eimeria mitis | reverse complement strand
AGGATTTCTCGTCCTACTTGAATCCAAATGAATACCCAGGGCCCCCATTTCACGCAGAGGGGGGCCCCCACGCGTCGCCTCCTTCACAGCCCCTGAACACAGCGCCACGGGGGCCCTTTGGGGGGCCCACGAGGGAGCAGAGGAGTACGAGGAGGCCCTATGAGGGGGCCCCAGCTGCTTTGTCAGCTTCCTGGGGTGTCGAGACACACGAGAACACCCACGGAGTGCAGAGGGGGAGGGCTCTCGCTGCAGCTGCGAGGACAGCAGGAACACGTCGCGCTGCTGCAGTTCCTGCAGCAGCAGCAACAGCAGCAGCAGCAGCAGCAGCAGGGGGATCAACAGTAGGTATGCTGTGGAATGATACAAACTATGAAGAGTTTATTTCCTCTTCTTCTTCGAGCTATATACACCCCAGAGGAGCGCCAGCTGTCGATACACTGCAGTGGGTGGGGAGCGTCCAGGCTGTGCGGGGGAGATCGAGTTACTTTTGTCCTTCAGCAGCAGCAGCAGCAGCAGCAGGAGG
>NW_013570426.1:5368-5983 GCF_000499745.2 Eimeria mitis | reverse complement strand
AGCGTCCAGGCTGTGCGGGGGAGATCGAGTTACTTTTGTCCTTCAGCAGCAGCAGCAGCAGCAGCAGGAGAATTAGGAGCAGCAGCAGAAGCAGGAGAAACAGCAGCAACAGCAGCAAGAACAATACACGGAGAAGATGATGCGGGCTGCTGCAGCTGGCCCCCTATCTCAATCCCCAGCAGCAACAGAAGAGGCAGAGATAGAGAGCAGCGAGAAGGAGACAGAGTTTCTTCTTTTCCTTTGTCTTTGTCTTTGTATGATTCTCTGTCTCCTTTAGATATCTTAAAAGCAGCAGGAGCAGGTGGAGTTGATGGCGACCCACCTGCTGCTGCTGCTGCTGCTGCTGCTGCTGCTGCTGCAGCAGCAGCAGCAGCAGACGATGAAGGGTCTCGGGGGCTGGAAGGTGAGAAAGAAGAAACAAAAAACACAAAAAAAAAACAGAGTATTGAGGTGTATATACACCTCAGTTCACTAACATTTTTTTTTCTTTTTTGCTGCTGCAGAGGCGCTGCTGGGCGACCGCCGGCGTTCTTCTCTCTCCCCCCATAGCTCCCCAGCAGCAGCAACAGCAGCAGCAGCAGCAGCAGCAGCAGCAGCAGCAGCAGCAGCAGGAGC
>NW_013570426.1:2589-5268 GCF_000499745.2 Eimeria mitis | reverse complement strand
CTTTGTATGATTCTCTGTCTCCTTTAGATATCTTAAAAGCAGCAGGAGCAGGTGGAGTTGATGGCGACCCTGCTGCTGCTGCTGCTGCTGCTGCTGCAGCAGCAGCAGCAGCAGCAGCAGACGATGAAGGGTCTCGGGGGCTAGAAGGTAAGAAAGAAGAAACAAAAAACACAAAAAAAAAACAGAGTATTGAGGTGTATATACACCTCAGTTCACTTACATTTTTTTTTCTTTTTTGCTGCTGCAGAGGCGCTGCTGGGCGACCGCCGGCGTTCTTCTCTCTCTCCCCGTAGCCCCCCAGCAGCAGCAACAGCAGCAGCAGCAGCAGCAGCAGCAGCAGCAGCAGCAGCAGGAGCAGCAGCAGGAAGAGGAGAAGCAGAAGAGAAAGAGAGAGAAGAAAGATACAAAGACGGATGGATAGACTTACGCGAATGCCCAGTATCTATGTGCATGCGCAGAGCAACAGATGTGTGGGGTTTATGTGTGTTTATATTTTGTTGGTTTTGTTTATTTTTTTTAGTTTTTTTTTCTTTTTCTTCTCCCCAAGAAAGAATAACAAAAGGTATAGATTATAAAGGAAGAATATGCGGAGTCGATGAAGCAGTAAAACCCTTTTCTCTTCTCTATTGGCCCGCCAGACAAACCCCAGATAAACCCCTAAACCACGAGCTAAACCCTCAACAAGTTCTACCCGTAAACCCTAAACCCTAAACCCTAAACCCTAGACAGGAAAACCCTTTTCTCTTCTCTATTGGCCCGCCAGACAAACCCCAGATAAACCCCTAAACCACGAGCTAAACCCTCAACAAGTTCTACCCGTAAACCCTAAACCCTAAACCCTAAACCCTAGACAGTAAAACCCTTTTCTCTTCTCTATTGGCCCGCCAGACAAACCCCAGATAACCCCCTAAACCACGAGCTAAACCCTCAACAAGTTCTACCCGTAAACCCTAAACCCTAAACCCTAAACCCTANATAAACCCCTAAACCACGAGCTAAACCCTCAACAAGTTCTACCCGTAAACCCTAAACCCTAAACCCTAAAACCTAAACCCTTATCTTAGGGAACCATGGTATTCATATTTCTGTTTGTTACTTTCTTTGCTTTTTCTATTGTCTAGTGTTTAGGGTTTAGGGTTTAGGGTTTAGGGTTTAGGGTTTAGGGTTTAGGGTTTTGTTTATAGGTTTGCACCTCCAGCTGCCCGACAACATTCAGCCGCCGGCGGCCCCCGGGGGTTTGTGGTGTCAACGAAAAGAAACAAAAACAAAAAGAAACAGAAATAAAAAAAGAAGAAAAAGAAACAAAAAAAGAAAAAGAAGAAAAAGAAAAAGAAAAAGAAGAAAAAGAAAAAGAAAAAGAAAAAGAAGAAAAAGAAATAAAAAAAGAAGAAAAAGAAAAAGAAGGAGAAAGAGAAGTAGATATAGAAAAAGAAACAGAAAAAGAAACAGAAAACGAAAAAGAGAAAGAAATAGAAATAAAACGAAACCAAAACCAAAACCAAAAAGAAAAACAAAAACAAAAAGAAAAAAAAGAAAAAGAAGAAGAAAAAGAAAAAGAAAAAGAAAAAGAAGAAGAGGATGAGGGTTATTTATGTAACTGGTACAGCGATCGTCCTTCTTTATTAAAATTAAATTTTTTTTGTTTTTTTTTTAGCGAAGAAGAAAACGCAAATGAAAATGTTTATTTATATTCCTGGTTGAGGAGACTAGCTGACCTTCTTCTTCTTTGGCCCCTTGTTAGTCTTTATTTATTTATTTATTTATTTATTTATTTATTTGTTTATTATTTTTCTTTTTCTCTATCTTTTTATGTATTTATTTATGTATTTATTTATATGTTTATTTATATTCGTGGTTGAGGAGACTAGCTGACCTTCTTCTTCTTTGGCCCCTTGTTAGTCTTTATATATTTATCTATTTATTTATTTATTTATTTGTTTGTTTGTTTTTTTATTCTTTTTCTTTTTCTCTATCTTTTTCTCTATCTTTTTATGTATTTATTTATGTATTTATTTATATGTTTATTTATATTCCTGGTTGAGGAGACTAGCTGATCTTCTTCTTCTTTGGCCCCTTGTTAGTCTCTTTTTATTTATTTATTTATTTATTTGTTTATTTGTTTATTATTTTTCTTTTTCTCTATCTTTTTATGCATTTATTTATATATTTATTTATTTACTTATTCTTTTTCTGTTTCTCTATCTTTTTATGTATTTATTTGTCTATCTTTTTATGTATTTGTTTATGTATTCAACTGTGTATTTATCTATGGATCTTCTTCTTCTTTATTTATTTTTTTATTTTATTTTTATTTATTTTATTTATATTTATTTATTTTTTATTTTTTTTGTTTATTTGTTTATTTATTTGTTTATTTGTGTATTTGTTTGTTTATTTGTTTATCTACTGTTTATATGTCTATTTATTTGTTTGTTTATTTATTGTTTATTTATTTATTTAGTTGTTTATTAATTAATTAATTTATTTATTTATTTGTTTATTTGTTTATTTATTTATTTATTTATTTATTTATTTATTTGTTTATTTATTTGTGGATTTAGTCTTTATTTTATTATTTGTTTAGTTGTTTACGTTTATTTATTTATTTATTTATTTATTTATTTATTTATCTATTTATCTATTTATTAATTTATTTATGCTTTTATTAATTTACTCATA
>NW_013570426.1:955-1656 GCF_000499745.2 Eimeria mitis | reverse complement strand
GCTGCAGCAGCAGCAGCAACTCCTTTTATGTAGCGCTCTATTGCAAGCTGCTGCTGCTGTGCTGCAACAAACACCCAAACGGCTGCTGCTGCTGCTGCCTTTTGCTGCTGCTGCTGCTGCTGCAGCACAAGCTGCCTTCTCTCTCTTTGGTTTAATTCATCTTGTTGCTAGCGGTAAGAAAAAATAAATGTTTTTATTTTTATCTTTTTTATTTTTTTATTTTTTTTGTTTTTTTTATTTTTTTTTTTTATTTTTGGACTCTTCTTTTTATTGTTAGTTTTTACTTCTTCTCTTCTCCTGCTCTTGTTGTTTCTTCTTTTTCTCTTTTTTATTTTCATTTTGTTTTTTTTATTTTCATTTTGTTTTTTTTCTTTTGTTTTTGTTTTTGTCTTTGTTTATTTTCTTTTTCCTTTTTTTTTCTTTTTCTCTCCCCTTTCTCTTTTTCTCTGTATATCTGCGCTGCCTTCGATTCCTTTTTTTATTGCAACAAATAAAATAAAATAAAATAAATTAAAATAAAATAAAATAAAATAAAATAAAAATAAAAATAAAAATAAAAATAAAAATAAAAATAAAATAAATGGATGTTAAGTGCATAAAAGAAGGAAAGGCAGAAACTTTTTCTTTTTCGTTTTTTTGTTTTTTTTTTGTTTTTTTTGTTTTGTCTCTTTCATTGTTTTTTCTCGTTTTATTTTACATCT
>NW_013570425.1:4103-8855 GCF_000499745.2 Eimeria mitis | reverse complement strand
GCATATTTCCTGTGTATGTATAATGCCTACAAACTAGGTTGTGCAGTTGCGCGTTGCTGTAATCTGTACGGGTTCGTGGGGAGCTGTGCGCACCGTTTGCTCAGGAAGTGCGATTTTAGTTGGGCATAGACCGCATTTCCAGAAGCATCCAGTGACGGGGTGGTGCCGTGGTGGCTTCCACATGAGAGGACCGTCTGCTTGGCAGATTGCGCAGTGTCTCTTGCTGCGGTGTAGACACTGAGTTTCCGAAGTGAACCTTTCAGGGGACTGGCTAAATGTTTTGCGCCACAGTCAAACTGCGTGTTGCTGCGAACAACGTCTCGACGGAAAGGCTGTGAAACGAAGTAGTGAAGCGGCTTGTGTGAAGTACACAACAGCCTAGCCAAAGCGCGACTTAATTTCTTCCTGGTGAGGCCTGTAAAGGGGCCGCAAGTAGAGCTTCGCACTGGGTCTCCAGCGCGTGTGTGGCAAAAGCACCATGTAGCGTCCGGGGCTATTGGGTCTCGTTGATGTATCCCGCCCACACTGCGTAAACACGTTGTCCGTGTATTCGTAAGCTACAATATACTATTGGGGCCTGCAGTGTGACGAGCGCTGCCTCAGATTCAACCACAATGCAAGACCTTCGAGGGCACCTGCGCAGACCAGTGGTGACGATATCGATATCGTCGACAGGAAGTATGTGGCCGGAGTCGCATGTAAATACTGAACCGATCCACGAGTCGACGAAACGTTGAAGCGGCTGATCGACTCTGAACCTACGTAGCGTTGTATGTAATTCATTAGTATTTGCGCAGGCGCCACATTCGCCAGGCGGTACAGGCACTTGCCCTGTGGCCTGTGTGTTGCATGAGAGAGGTGCAAAAGGCTTCCACGGATCCGCTGGGTATGGATCCCCGCAAAGACGGATGTGTCGCAGAGCTGCGGCTTGCATGTATGTCTGCCCTACGTAGCTGGGGTTGTCTTCGGGGTGGCATATGGGCATTTTAGAACGATCAATGCATATCTACTGCGTATGCATAAGGCCTACAAACTAGGTTGTGCAGTTGCGCGTTGTTGTAATCTGTGGGAATTTGTGGGGAGCTGTGAGCACCGTTTGCTCGGGAAGTGCGACTTTAGTTGGGCATAGACCGCATTTCCAGAAGCATCCAGTGACGGGGTGGTGCCGTGGAGGCTTCCACATGAGAGGACCGTCTGCGTAGCAGAGCGCGCAGTGTCTCTTGCTGCGATGTACACTTCGAGGGCACGTGCACAGCACAGTGGCCACGACATTGATATATTGAACTTGCAGCCAGTATGCATATTTCGGGAGTGAGCAGCTCAGGGTGAGAGGTAGAGAAGCATTCGCTTGTGACGAGAAGCCTCCGGGCGGTCGGCGGCAGCGATCGTTGAACATTTAGCCGACTTTCGGGGGGGTTGGATGGTTTATCGGAAGCACAAATAGTGCTTTGCGAGCGGCTGTTTGTATGCGCTGCTGTGTTGGTGCGATTGGTCATAGTGTTTTCCTGTTAGCAGCTTGGCATGTGTATGGAGGGCTTTTCTGCTTGAATGGGTCCGGGAGCTGCTGTGATGCACCCGCACTTAGATACAGCGATAATGCGTGGCAATCAGGTGTTAATCAGCAACATGAAAAACATAGGACTGGCTTCTTCAACATGCGGTCAGCGCATGCATGGCGGGGTTTGGTTATGGTTATGCCTTGGGTCGAGTGGAGACGGCGCAGCCGTACGCGACTGCCAGTGGCTAGCGTGCCGATACTTCCAGCTTGGTTGCTGACATCAGTCGATTGTGGTGAACGTTCGGATGCAAATTTGGCCTTTGACACGAGCGGCGTTTTTTGTGTGGCGCGGCCTTATCTTTATACGGCACACTGCGGGAGAGCTGTATCTTGAAGGTGTTCGTCTGGATCTCTACTTTGGATTATCATGGAATCTGGCGTGCCTTTGCAGGGTACTTAGGGCTGGCGATCACTGTCGATGACGCGTCAGCACGCAGAGATAGCGGCAGTTCATGTGCGTTAGGTGAGTATCTACAATTCAAGGAGGAGACGGCGTACGCATTCATTATACAGCCAGTGCGCATATAACGGAATTTATACAACTCTATTTAGTAACAGGCACCCTTGAGGCGGGGCGGGACCACTTCAAAGGTCTTTGGACACATTTGCTATATCTGTTGCTTTCCTACGCTCCTCACAAACTCCATAGATTAGGCGTCGTTCGTGTACTCTCTGCTCTCCTGTTTCAGGGCAGTCTATGCTGCACGGCGGTTTTGGCGTTCTTCCATACAGCAAGTGGGCAGTCTGACCTGTGACGTGGCACATTGTTGTCTGCCTTGGCTAGCAGGCAGTCGTGGATTCGCCCTTTCACTCAGCTGCAGCAGCAGTGCAAAACTACCAGGTGCCTATGAACAACATGGTAAGAATTGGGTCGATAAACACACGGTGCAGTGCGTTCTTACTCCTCAGGATTTGGAAATTTTTTCCTGCGCCACTCCCTTTGAACTGCGAACTGACACAGGTTACAGACCCCACATGCGGCTTTTTGGTTTGTTGTACGCTAGTTCATGGGTGCGCAAGATAGCTTCGAGGCAGCAGTTTGGGAACTGCTGTCAAAGACGTCTGCAACTCGAGCCGACCAAGAAGTACCTATAGCTCATTCGAAAGTGTCACGTGGCTGGAAGTATTTGTGCGCAGCAGGGCTAACATAGCTTTGACAAATGCATGATGTGGAAACTCCTTAGATAGTTGACAAACCGGGTACTCAAGATGGATAGTGAAGTAACAGAAAGTGCGAATCGATACTTCTCAGCAGCCGCGGCGTGCGACTGCATTCCTGACCCGCTGCGGCGTCCTGGACTTGCCCCTTCCAAAACTAGTACAGGCGCAATTTCGAGGATTCTGAATTCCTCTCAGCTGTACTGGGATTCCATCTGCAGGGCCATTTCAGGTACGGTGTTGCGTGTTGGGAGCAGGTAATAGTCATCAATCGTGCCCATGCATGTGCAGTGGTATCGAAGAACTGGCGAGTCTCTTGGCGAGGTGCAAAGAGCATGAGAGGAATGCAGCAATATAGGATGTTAGTCAGGAAGTAAAATGATGACCTTCTTTAGGGTTCCGCAGGTTGGAAAGAGTGGTGATACAATAGACTAGCACAAAAGAATTCGAGTGAGTAGTCAGGCTATCCAGATGCGAACCTCCCTCTGCGGCGTGCATCTGTGGGTGCATCTGCGTTCGCAACTCTGCCGCGATAGCTGAAATGCAGTTTGTGCCGCCTACTCTCTCTCTGTTCCATGTCATAGTATATGATAATATGTACTACGCATGAAGTGGCTTACACACACTATTTGGTCGCTTGGCCCATCCCAATGTGTCCTGATTTAACACCCTAATCTTTCCTATTCGTGCCAGGCCAGAGCTATCTGCTAGCTAGAGACTCGCGTGGAACTGCAAAATAAACATCCGATAAAAAGGCCCAGCCTTTCAAGTTCTGGCGAACAGAAAAAGCTGAACTCTTTGGCAACCACATTTTTTCGGCTCGTCATCTTCTGGTTCCTTGTAGTCGCCGCCATTGCAGTTGATAGTGTATCCGGTTTCAGTCTGCATGCTTAGCTTGTTGTCGTTGGTCTGGCTCACGACAGTACGAATCCCCTGGCTCCCGTGGCGTTCAACGCAGTTGGCCAGTTGGTTTCTTGACATGCTATGCAGAAAATGTTCGCTTTGTTGTCGGAGGAAGCAGTGGCAGTGTTACAAAAAATGGCATCTATAACTGTTCTTCAGTGTGGGGTTGCTAGGTAGTGGCAATAGAGTTGATGATGGCATGTTCTAGAGAATGCGTAGGAGGTCGTCAATTGAACTACCGGTACTTTTATTTGTACAAGTTCGTAAGCAATGGTCCAAGTAACAGTTCAACTGGTGGTGCATAAAACATATGCTGCTTGGTGTTTAAAAACGGGCAGTTGTAGTGGAATACTGCCAAACAGACTTGGCGTCACGATTGGAGGCTTCCTGACGGTGCCTGCACAGCACGCTCACCAGCATGTTGATAAAGGCATGACGATGCAGGATGTTCCTTACATACCCCGTATAGATGTCGAGTGGCCAAGCCGTAGAAGCATGCAGCACAGAGCGACAGGGGATACTGTGTTTTCCAGTACGCTGCCAAGCGTATTATGCGTTTTTGGCTAGTCGTTGCAGCACTCGGGAACTGTCCAGTTCTAACATTTATGCAATCTAAGAATCGGGCAGGTCTCATGGGCTTCAGCACCAGCATGTAGTTCAAATTTCGAGGTGCGATCCAATACAAAAGTCGTACCATGAAGTATTCATTGCTTGGTGGCGACGCACATTTGCCAAGGAACAACAGAGCAATTTCGGTTTTACAGGAAATGCCGTGAGGAAATCTGGTAGTATAGCTGTGGCAAAGGAACTTCTAAGCAAATGCGCACCAGAAAGCATTCAGATATTGTTTGCCAGTTGGTTGATATCGGGCGAGAGTAGGTGCCTGTGACAAGGGATGTCTCAGCGGATGCGATCTCTTGGACTTTTGCCTGCCTTGTTGAACTTTCGTGATTAATCGCCACTACAGTTATTGTTACTTCCAAGGTGCACTTGCTTTATGTTATCAATGGAGTAGAGCACCAGAGCTCATCGCACACGTCTAGGTAGTGCTTTGGCTTGGTAGAGACGGTAGCCAGGTGCTGCACAAGGAGAGGGAAGGCGTAAACTGCATACTAATCACTTCAGAAGGTCGA
>NW_013570425.1:1754-4022 GCF_000499745.2 Eimeria mitis | reverse complement strand
GCGTCCCTAGTTGAGTATCACAGGAAAACGAGCAAAAGCTGCTCAGGTGTCTCACATTCTCAGCACGTCCCCCGACCTTGGTTTCCCTCCTCGAGCTTCTGGGTCAACGGGTACTGATCTCCCGTATTCGATGAGAACTGTACTGAATTCTTCCACCTTTCCAAGGAGACCACAGGTTTCGGCGTCCCCCTCACGAAGAGTAGGTAGCATTTGAACTTGTGACACACGAACATTCAGTCTTTTGGTTAGAAGAAAGCATCCCAAGGGGTGGAAAATCCCATCACTGGCGCTATTGAAAAGTGTTTGATGAGCCTTAGGGATAGCCGCGTCATCTACGCATACTTTTCTGCGTAGGAGCTTAGTCTGAGGCGTGCAGGGGCTTTTACGGCGGTGTGTCGATATACAATACTGCAAACGTGGGGCATGGAAACGCAAACCTTGCCGGGACCACTGCTACTACATCTGCAGCTGCTTTTCGTGCGTCCCTGGGTATATCGAGTTACCAACAGACGGATGGTGGAGCAAGCATTTGCTTTTTCAAGTATGGATACAACTTTTTGAGAGAGAAGATGATTTTATGTGGCGTCAAACATTTCTTCGTCAGAAAGAGCAGATGCTCGACGAATGCATGTGGCAGCGAGTACGTATAGGGTAACAATGCGTCGAGCGTAGGAACTAGTGACGCGGCATAGCGAGCGACTCACTTGCACGCAAAGATATCCTGTACTTGGATTTAGCAGCAGAAGCGTTGAGTTGAGCGGGAAAAAATTTCAGTTGCAGCGATTTCTACACGATGAGCCTCACTCGGCTAGTTCGTTCCTTCCCAAGCCAAAGTGATGTTCCGCCGGTGCGTCGCACCCGCTACTGCTAAATTTGTTCGCAGCATGTATTCCATTCACGTCCCCGTTTTATTGTTCTGAGGCTTGCTGAGCGTGCGTGCTGAGTGTTTCATCGTTATCTGGACCAAATGATACTGCGCGAATACTGCATTGACGGGGCCTGACAGAATAGATTCCGCAAGCGACTGCTAACTCAACAAACGTTTGCTTGGAAGCAATGCAGGAACGGTACCCTTCAAAAACGTTAGTCTGAGATATTTCATTACGCGCGTTTTAGTTAATTGAAGAGGATTGATCTTACATGTTGCTTTGCGTACGTTTAACCAGCAGCGTCGCACAGTGTATTGGCACCTCTAAAGGAGGTATGGTATGGTGTGAGGTGTAAGAATCACATTCAGCACTACAAGAAGGCACTCGCGCTGCGGGAACAACAGTGAGCATGCACTGGATAAAGGCACGACGCAGTTAGTGAGTACCGTGCAGGATTTATTTTTGCGGTACTTGGCTGTAGTCGCAGACATACAAACGCACTTACAAACGAACGCAAACGCAGACGAAAACAATGCAATGCCCAACTGTGTCTCCCGCTCCTACTGCCGCCGTTTCCCGGTTGAAGCTGGCCTTATATTTCAATCGCATGTTGCAGTTTCTGGGTGCCACGTTGCAAAGGGTGTACGACCACGCACTACGCACAGGGTGTGGTGGAGCTCTACGTGCTGGACTGGTCCGCAGTTGAGCTTGGGATGTAACCGAGTTGTGATGGTTTCTCAGGACGAACAACAGCCACGAAAACATCGACGCCCTTGATTTTGTGCCTGACGATCTGGATGTATACCAGTGAGCGCCAGTGCGACAAATGAAATCTGCAGCTTGTGAGTGCAGCGCTGCACATAAATATCTGCAGTTGGAGTCTCACGAACTCGGAGGCGGGTGGCAATAGTCTACTAAGGAGCAGCAGTCGGTACCTTCGTCAGGGTGCCCGTTGTTGCATGATCACAAAGCATTAAGAATGAAACGGGGCTCCAGGGGTCAATGCAAACTTCCAGTTCTTAGCGAGGCTATGAGTGTACGGGATGTCCGTTCCTCTAAAGGAAAAAACAGTTGCCATGGGGAAGACTGAGGCGACGCCGATAGTACTACATGCTGCGTGTACTCATGGCACGCACTGATTTGATGCCAGCATGATGCAGCGTGTGCGTACATGGCGACATTTGAGTCTGCGTCAGGCGGGTGACTTTTCGAAGGCAGAAACGTACACAAAACTGAGCTGACCAGCAGTTGCCCACCTTTTCCTGTCTGTGTTGTTTATCACGACTGTAATGGCTGCCGGTCTTGGCAGCTAAGTCAAGTTGTTTTACCCGTTTCTACGTTGCCGTGCTGTTCCGCTGTATGCCTTTCTTCCCGAAACCTCCGGTTGGACGTTCCATAC
>NW_013570425.1:0-1654 GCF_000499745.2 Eimeria mitis | reverse complement strand
AATATGTACTAGCTTGGGTGCACGCTAGTGCAGCAGCCTGGACCGGCAGTCAGCAGGCGTGCGGGTTCCAGAGCAAACCCAGCTTCAACAGGCGTATGGTACAGGAAGTACGTAAACAGCACTACCTGTATATGTCGAATTCCAATCGATTGGTGCATCCACGAGTGCAATTCGCATTGACCAATAGCCGCGCTTTGCGCACATTGTTTTTACCTTGTTTGCCTTTCTTTTTCTTTGCAACGGTGGTTCATTGGTCCTCAAGCCGTCATTCCCGTGTGCTCTGTTGTCGTACTGTTTAAAGACTGTATGGAAGTTACGGCTGGTTCTACGAGGACGTAGAGTCCTTAGCTTGCGTTCCGGTGAATGCGATGGTTTTTTGCCAGGGCGATTGAGCGGTAGCCCCGGTAAAGACACGAAATTCATTGGGCGGGGAACGAAAGGTGTGTGCACGTGGGCGTGCGTGTCTGTGACGGGTTCCGGGGTTCTGGGGGGTTGTACGCCGGGTGGCGAAGATAGTTTTATCAACGCCCGAGATAGATGGTGCGTACAGACTATCATTGAAATACTCGCTCCTTAGGCCAAGCAGCTAAGCAGCTCATGCGCCATGCACCTGTGCAGCTGCCGGATTGGCAGAGAGCTTCTGCGACGTTCTTATTCTCATTCGATTCGGCGCCAAGGTAGTTACTATTGTGTAGCATGTCGCGTGATTTCGTGCACACGGATGCTACGTTGCTTCAAAGGAATACGAGCACTACACGTTTCCCGGGATCCTTGCCAAAAATCCCTTTAACAGTTTAGTATGAGGCACAAGGGTTGTTTGCTGCTTGATCGGGGGCTATGCTTTCTCTTACGGTACCCAAAGGCTCTTAGGCAGTAGTACAAGGGTTTGCAGAACAACAATGGAGCTCGGCACGTGCATTCTGCAGCGAGTGCGTAAATGGCAAGACGCAGCTATCAGCAAAGAGTTTTGCCTTCTTCAATCGCAGATTCACAACGGGCAAATGCACTTAANCAAGACGCAGCTATCAGCAAAGAGTTTTGCCTTCTTCAATCGCAGATTCACAACGGGCAAATGCACTTAACAGCCGCTCCTCGTGGGCGCACTGCCAACCTTGTTCGGCCTCACCGGTCCGTTGCGACTTTATTACAACTTTGCTGTAGCGATGTGCCCCTCGGTTGCACAGCATAAAACATCCAAATTCCTACAGGTTTAGCTCGCGTCTACGCACTGTGCCAGTAAACGCTTGGACAAGCTGTGTAGGTGTTTCTTGCCGCTAGATTAGACCACGCAGTAGCCACCAGTCGCTGCTAATGAATTGGGGGGCACAGCGCTGATCTCTGAAGCCCACCGCCTGGATTAAAGCATGCTACAGGTAGTACGTACATATTGGGATTCAGGTATTCTTTCCTGGGAGCGAGCCGAGCGAGCGCTTCTGGAAACACAGGTATTACTGCGCATTGCACCATATCGTTCATTTTCACTCCCCCATAGTATTTTCAGTCGATCTGTGCCGTATGGAAAGAATGTTTACACTGCACTATCTGTGAGAAAGTTTTATGTATATAAGGTGGTAGCCGCTGGTGTGTCGGCAGCCCGGCGATCGCAGTCATACGAGAGACAAACTGCAGGCAGTATGTATAGACTGCAGGTTAG
>NW_013570424.1:18358-27006 GCF_000499745.2 Eimeria mitis | reverse complement strand
CTGTGTAAATACGCATGGCCATCACACGAAAAAATCCTCAGCCACTAGCTCATTGTGTTTTTATTGGGTAGAGCAACAAGGAAAGTGAACCCCGCAGTGCAGGGAAGTACTTCCGGTTGGGCGGGATTCCACACGCTGTTTTGTCTCGGACTGGGTGCGATCTGGGCACCTGTAAATAGTTTTTGTTTGCGATTGCCGTAGGATGGCAACCGGATCGCTGGCTCTTCCAACTATGTTGGAATGCAGTTGGTTACTGTATTCCAACATAGTAGGAAGATTCCGCAAGCTGGTTCTCAGGACGCAATTTGCAATCAGCTGCACCATTTTGCAGTTGGCGTCAGTCTTGCGGTTTTTTCGGTTGGAGTGGATGAAACCGGCTCCGTTCACCGAAAGAAGTATGTGCACCATGTTATGGAGAGCTAGACTGCTTGGACGTGTGAGTAGAATGAGGCTGTGCAGTGGGTGTGCGCGCGCTGAAGGCCATGGGTTGGCGAAACCTTCTGTGGCATTACGATCGCTAGCCGCTTTCGCCAGAAGGTATGCCTTTAGCTGCAAGCCCATCTGNAAAGAAGCGAGAGTTTGTTTTGCTTCGGAGGTGTGTTTTCTTCTTTAGGATCTGCCATTGCGGGGTGTTGCGAATCTGCAATATGGATTTGCACTGGAGTATTTGCCGACGCAAAAGGACTTTCATTAACTGGTAAAGCAGCACATGCGTAGCGCAGTACGTGGTAGGAAGCAGCTCCTACGCATTCATTGGTGCCACGCGACTAGCAGCAACAATTCCCAGACCTGTTGTGTATGTTGGAAGTTGTTTTGGAGAGAATGCGAATAGTGGAGAGCGACGCCGTGACCAACACGAACATGGACTGTGCAAATACGCATGGCCCTCGCGCAAAAAAGCGCAGTGCCAGTAGCTCGCTTTGTATCTATTAGGTAGCACAAAAATGACGGCGGACCGCGCGGTGCAGACGAGTGGCGCCGGTGTGGGAAGATTTGCCAAGCTGCCCTGTTTCGTCTTGATTTAGCAGGCTGTCCAGTTTCGGCTCAATTTGCCTGCTCTCCTGTTTGGGCTTCGGTGCAATTTTAGACTGTNTAGCAGGCTGTCCAGTTTCGGCTCAATTTGCCTGCTCTCCTGTTTGGGCTTCGGTGCAATTTTAGACTGTATAGCATCTTCCCATTTGCATCCGGCATACAACGGCAAACAGCACACTGCACTCCAACATACTACGCAGTCTCGCGCGACAGGTGCTACGTGTGCAAGCATGTGATGTTTCGGCACGTCTTCAATTTGTTCGATCGTTTTGGCTTTCGAACAGGGGCAGAGCGTCTGTTGCGTAACGAAAGCGCGCTGCCTTGAGCAGGAAGTACGGGACTACAAATGAACTCATTATATTCTGGACGTTCGTGGCTATTCCAGGCATTATGATTGCAGTCGTTGACGTGTACGTGCATGGGCGCGGATCTGCGGAGTTGCAGTGCAGGAAGGAGCGGAAGCTCGTTTTGCTTTAGTAGCTTTCTTCTTTGGCATGTACTGGAGCAGTTTTGGTGCAGCGTTATGTAGTTGCAAGCGGGATCCTGAAATTACAAACGGCATCCGTGTATCGGTAGGCGTTGAGCGCAATACGTGGTAGAAGGCAGTAGCAACCACAGGGTGATTTACGCAGACCGCTGAGAAGGATTGAAGGCTAGCTCGGTTAGGTATGATGGCAGATATACTGCGGACAACGGGGATAGCGGGAGGTGTGACGGCCGGGGCTGCGTCAAACATGAACCGTGCAAATATGCCTGGGTGTTGCACGAAGGCTTGCTCAGCCAGTAGCCTATTGTGTGTCCCTTGAGTAGCACGCGAGAAGGCGCATTCCGTAGTGCAAGCTACTCATCTTTCGAGATTCGTCAACTTGGTTCACGTCCGGCGGAGGTGCAACTGGTAAGCATGCCACCCAGTTTTGTTCGTCCTCGGCATTTGATGGCAATCTTCCCGCAGCAGGCGAACACTCTAGGCAAGCGCACGAATGGAACCGGCTTTCGGTGTGATCGCTCGTTATGCTTGGAGCACAAGTTGAACTTTTGGCAAACTCGTGCGTTTTCGACTACGAAGCTGTTCTAGGGGAAGCGTAATATAGCCAGCTGCTTCTTTTTAACATCTGGTATATGTAAATATATATCGGTTGCTGGAAAAAAGCAGCAGCTTGCTAAAAAGATTGCGTTTTTGTCGTTTACCTGTGTTGACATTAGGTCGGCCTGCCGAACGAAGTATACGCAGCGTTTGGCCGAAGAGTAGAAAGCCTGCAAACCTCAAGATCTTTGGTTTATGAAGTTCGCGTGCGACCTCAGCTTGCCGCAGTGAGCTTATATATATACTTCACCGTTGCGGCTGACTGCTATTTTAGCCTCAAACAATGCGCATTGTAAGGAGCAGTAGCTTCGTGGGTGCAGAACGCTCAGCAGCAAGAGTAGTCGCTAGCGTGTCTGAAACGCGCGAGACCAGCGCATCCTCCTGGGTTTGGTCTGTGTATCGTTATGCTTAAGTTTGTATGACAGCAGGCATGCATGTGTATATGCGTGCGTGCAGCTTTATGCAGATGGAACACGAGAAGAAGGGGAAGCTTAAACCGTGATCGGTCTTGACATCTACTGGGTAAGCAGTTTTCTAACATTACAAAGGACCTCAGTGTATTGGTGAGGCAGTATATCTGCAGTTCAGTGGGGTGATTTGTCTGAAGCGCGTGGTAGTATTGACGGCCAGTTTTGTTCTGTATGATGGCAGTTATTCTGCGGAGAAGGCGCATATCGAAGGGCAAGCAACGCCTGAAGGAGCGACCAACACGAGCTTCACGAGTAGTTACGGCCTTTACACGATAACATGCGGAGCCCGTAGCTCATTTGGTAGTTTTTAAGAAGAATAAAAGAAGCATACAAACGAGCGGACCGGTGTTTCTGGCTTTCTGATATTAGTGGCTTGCAATTCAAGTAGGTGTGAATTTTCTTGGTGTCAACGATATTCGTTGGAGCTGGGCATATCACGGCAAACTGGTTATTGCACCAAGTATATAGGGCGTAGGGCGCGGCAGGCAGCTGGTGCGCACTTACGTGATGTCTGCCATAAGCCGCGACTACGTTAGAGTCGGCTTGGTCTTCCAGAAAGAAGCGATTGGAAAAGGGTGCTCTGTGCAGCCAGCTGCACTGTTTTGCAATTGGCACTCAGTTTGTGTTTGTGTTCTCATATCCCGGACGAAATCAGCTCCGTCTGCTGAAAAGACTATACGCTATGAGCAGCGGAGAGCTGGGGGGGTTGCGTGTGCGAAAACCGTGAGGTTATGCAGCCTATGTGCCCGCATGTACGGCCGCAGTTTAGCAAGACCTCCTCTGGCGTCAAGAACGCGCGCTGCTTTGCGCAGGAAGTACGCGATTGGAAATGAACTCATTCTATTCCGAATGTTCGCGGCTATTTCAGGCATTGCGATTGCAGGCGTTGACGTGTACGTGCCTGCGCGCAGATCTTTGGAGTTGCAGTGCAGGAAGGTGCAGGAGCTTGTTTTGCTTTGATCGCGTTCTTCTTTAGCATGTACTGGAGCAGATTTGGCGCAGTGTTATGCGCTTGCAAGCGAGATCCTGTAATTACAAACGACATCCGTGATTCGGTGGTAGAGTGTGTGCTGAGCGCAATACTTTGTAGAAGGCAGTAACTACTACAGGGTGATTTTGTGTCGACCGCTGAGTAGGACTGAAGACTAGTTCGGGTATGTAGGATGCAGGATATTCTCCGGACGACAGGAATAGCGGAAGGCGGACGGCGACCGAATGTACTTCCCACACGAACTCCGAAAATTCGCATGGCTGTTGCACGAACGACTGTGAAGCCGACGATCTCGTCTTTGTGTCCGGCGGAAGTGAAATTTGTGGATGCGCCGCTGGCTTTCGCTTGAGCTCGGCATATGACGGCGACATGCCCGTAGCACCTTTAACACTGTAAGCAGAGACAAGCGGGCAACAGGCTTTCGCATCGTGCGCATATGATGTTTAGAGCACATGTCAAGCACTTTGGCTTTTCAGGGGTCTCCGAGCCAGACGCGGCTGGACAAAAAGACATTCGGCAGTCAGGCAGACGTCTTTGCAGCTGCCCAAATACTTGTATTTTGCTCATTGAACAAGATGATACTACCGCCGTATTCTGGAGTGAGTATACGCACTATCTGTCTGCGAGTTAGGCAGCCTGCATGGGTGAGCGAGTTCTGCAGTTTGTATGCGCGCATCTACGGCCGCAGTCTGACCTAACGACAGCCCCCTGTCTTCCCCAGGACGTACGCCCTTAAACATGAACTCATTCCACTAAGTCCAGTCATGCGTAGTGCGCTCTTTGATCCAATGTACTTGAAGGCATATATGCCTACGTGCATGAGTGGAAATCTGTGGGGGTGCACTGCACGAAAAAGTGGATGCTCACTTTGCCTTAACGATTCTCTTCTTTGGCATGTACGGGGACAGGATGTTTTTGAGCTGCGCTATGTGCTTGCGTCGGAGCTCCTGAGAGTACAAAGAACATCAGGAAATTGGTGGTAGAGTATGTCTTGACCGCAATATGGGGCAGCAAGCAGCAGCGACTACAGTCTGTCTTGCTTCAATCGCTACACAGTGTTGAAATTCACTTCGTTTATGTATGATGTTGGCTGTTCTTCGGAGAACTGGGACAGCATGGGGCTGCAGGCGCGAAACAGCGCCTCTAACATGAACTGTGTAAATACATATTGCTCGTGGAGGGATGTTCGCCGAACGCGTAGCTCATTGTGTATCCACTGAGTAGCACGAGACACAGGGCTACCCGTAGTGCAGGCTCGCGTTTCTCGTTAGGTGAGATTCGTCATGCTGTTTTGTGTTCGACGGGAGTGCAATTCGCAAATGTGCCGCTGATTTCCGTTTGACCTCGGCATATCAAGATGAAGTGCCCTCCGCACTCAGGGACAAGCGGGAAACAGGCTTTCGCTTTGTCTTCATGTGACGTTTGGAGTGCATGCTGAGCATTTTGGATTCTCGTTAGTCTTCCAAACAATTGGACAAGAATGTGCCTTGCGTCCAGGTGTATCGCTACTCAGTTCCCACTGTGCTTGCTTTTGGCTCGATTGACCAAGATGAACCCAACTCTATCTAGTGCGCGCACTCTGGCCTCCGCAAAATACAAAGCACAGTATTTTGCGGAGGCCAGAGTACGTGCACTATCGTGAGCGTCTCTGCTCTGTAGGCTCGCGTTTTCTACCGCAGTGAGCCCATTCCTTCTCTGACTTTGCTGTCGACTGTTATTTGAGTCAGAAATGATGCTCATCCCAAAGAGCCAGAGCCGCGCAATTGCGGAGCATTAAGCAGCAAGAGCGGTCTTGAAGAACTCTAAAACACTCGAAGCCACTAGTGCTGGCTTTGGTGTCTTCGACTTTAAGTTGTACCAGAGCAGGATTATTTGCGTGGGTACAGGCGCGCAAAGCTCTGCAGTTGCAATGCGCTACGAAGTGGGTGAGTCTTTCGACACAAGCTGGCGGCGTTCTGGTATCTGCTAAGAACATATGCTTTTGCAAGACAACATCTGACATTACAGGCGGCGTATGTGAATTGGTAAGACAGTTTATGTGCAACGCAATACGAGGGAGGAGACAGCGGCGACCATGCTGTGATCTGCAGAAAATTCTTGGTAGTCCTCACCGCCAGTCCGCCTACGCATGGTGGCAGTTGTTCTGCGAAAGGAAGGGAATATCGAAGGCAGGGTCACGGCCGACGGCGCGACCAGCACGAAGTTCGTTAGTGCTCACGCCTTTTGCGCAAAACGACGCAAGCTTTGTGGCTCACTGTGTAGCTCTTGAGAAATGCAAATGGGTGCAAACATGCAGACACCACAGTGCAGGCAGGTGACGCAACTTGTGTGAGCAAGCCTGCCGGCAGTGTGTGGCGAAGCCTTGTCTGGCGTCACAGTCACGTGCTGCCTTGCACAGAAGGTACGTTTCTACAAATGATCACTATGCGGGCTGGTCACGATTATTTTTTCGTTTCAAGCATTGTGCTGCCAATATTGCGTCCCTGCAGATTTGTCGATGTGTAGCGCAGAAAGAAGCGGGAGCTCGTTCTGCCTTAATAATAGCTCTCATCGCTTGTACGTACTGCGACGAGATGCTTTGCCGCTGAGGTGTGCGCTTGTGCGCAAAACAAGATTCCGAGCCTACAAACGACGTACGGGAATCGGTGGTATAGTATGCGTTGAGCGCAATACGTGGTAGAAGGCAGGAGAGACTACAGGGGGGTTTATCTTGACCGCTGAGTGTAATTGAAGGCTAGCTCGGTAATGTATGGTGGTGGCTGTCCTGCGGACAACGGAAATAGCAGACGCGGCAGGCGGCAGCCGACAGCGCCTCTCACACAAACTCCGCAAAAACGCGTAGCTGTTGTACGAAGGAATGCGAAGCTCGTAGCTCATTGTGCAGCCATTTGTTAGCATGAGAGGAAGCAGCACCGCTAGGGGAGGTTGATATTCCTTCTTGTTCAAGACCCGTCATGCTGCTTTGTGTTCGGCGAAGGTGCACTTTGTGAATGTGCCGCTTCCTGGTGTTCCTGCTCGGCATTTAACGGTGAAGTGCCCACAGCATACTAAGAGTCTAGACAGACGCAAGTGGAAACACACATTCCGGCAGTTTGCCGGTGATGATCTGCGCATGCGTAGCGCATGCTGCATTCTCACTGGTCTTCCAACAATAAGCATATCTCGGGGAAGTATCCTGCAGTGGGCTTCATCTATTTGCGTCTCGCATAAAGCTCCTGCTTGCTTGGCCAAGCCTGGGCAAAGTCGGGTCTATTTGCCGAAAGGTGTATGCGCAGACTTTTGCGGATGGATAGGGATCCAGCATGTCCAAGGATTGTGAGCTTCAGGAGTTTGTCTGCTCGCGTGTGCCCGCGTGTCCTGCCGTAGTGAGCCCACTGCTCCCTCAACGCTTCTAGCGACTGCTGTTTTATACTAGAATGATGGATACTTTAACGAGCAAAAGTTAAGGGGATTCGGAGGGCTAAGCAGCCAGAACAGTTGTCAGGATGTATGAAGCATGTGAATGAAATGCATCCGGATGTCGCGGGTGTGGGTACCGTTGTATTCAAGCGCGTACGAAAGCGGGCATGGGTCTGCAAATGTATGCATATATTGGACTCGCAGTGCACCAAGAAATGGGAGCCTCTTTTGACTACAGCTTGTTCAGTTTTGGTTTCGGCGGGGGAAGACTGTCTCGGCTCTGCACGTTGGCTTTTCAAAACATAACGAACGACTTCAATGAATTGGTGAGGCAAAATATCTGCAGTGCAGCACATGGGGCGTCCCAGAACCGTCCACGCAGTTTTGTATGTAAACTGATTTAGTAGTATCGAAGACCAGTACAGTTATGTAAGATGGTAGTTGCTGTGCGGTGGTGTGTTTGGAAGAAGGCCAATTAGCGAATATGTCGCTAAATTTCATTCGCACTTTTCGCGCCAAACTAAACATTTCACTTTAGCTGACGCGTCTTCTGTCTGAGCGCATGTGATGCTTCCTGTATGTCGTGAATGCGTTAGATGATTATTGATCTTCCGGCAAGACAACATTCGACGGGATCACATCTTGCAGCCAGCCGCCTCACATTGCAGTGGTTATTGAGCTTGCGCTTCGCCACCGAGCCCTGAGTTAACCCTGTCTCTTTTAAGGCATATACGCAGTATTTAACGGCGATATAGAGGACTTTCGAGATCGTGCGCGTGTGCGCACCGTGGGATTGAGCAGCTTGTGCTAGCGCCTCCCCTGGCAGAGCGTGGCAAAGCCGGCAGAGTGTGGCAAAGCATTGTTTGGCGTCACGATCGCCTGCTGCCTTGCGCAGAAAGTACGTTCTTACAAATGATCACATTTCTTCGGACGGTCACGCTTATTTCTTTGTTTCCGGCACTGTGCTCTCAGGCATGAATGTGCACCTGCGTCCGTGCAGATTTATCGATGTGTAGTGCAGGAAGAAGCGGAAGCTCGTTCTGCCTTTATAGCGCTCATCGTTTGTACGTACTGCGACAAGATGCTTTGCCGCTGATGTATGCGCTTGTGCGCAAAACAAGATTCCGAGCCTACAAACGACATACGGGAATCGGTGGTAGAGTATGCGTCGAGCGCAATACGTGGTAGAAGGCAGGAAGGACTACAGGGGGATTTGTCTTGACCTTGAATTGAATTGAATAGAATTGCAGGCTAGCTCGGTAATGTAGGGTGGTGGCTGTTTTGCGGACAACGGAAACAGCAGACGAGGCAGGCGGCGGCAGACAGCGTCTCTCACACGAACTCCGCAAAAACGCGTGGCTGTTGCACGAACGAATGCGAAGCTCGTAGCTTATTGCGTAGCCGTTTGCTACAAAGATTGCATGCGCGAGAATTGTGGGTGTCGCCCGTTTGTGTGTGCGCGTGTTCTGCCGCAGTGAGCCGATTCCTTCTCATTGCGATCCGCAGACGATTTTGCCTGAAAGAGTGCGCAACCTGAAAAAACACAGACAGTTGTGCGTTTGCGGACCGTTAAGCAGCAAAGACAGTCATTCCCAAATCTGAAGCAGGCAATGCAAATAACTTCTCCCGGTGAGGATATGGTTACGTTTAAGCTTGTATGAGACCACGCATA
>NW_013570424.1:15513-18327 GCF_000499745.2 Eimeria mitis | reverse complement strand
ATATATATATATATATATATATATATATATATATATATATATATATATATATATATATATGTATATGCAAGCAGGTGTATGCAGTTGAAGTGAGCGAAAAAGTGGGGGGCTTTCTCGACCAAAGCTTGCTCGGTTTTGTTATCTAGTGGGAAGGTTCCTTCAGGCGTTGGGAGATGCATTTGCGAGGCAGGGTCCAGCATCGTAAATGATCTCCGTATTCTCGTCAGGTAGTATATCTGTAGCTCACTGCGTGACAGGAGGCAGGAGGCTGCGTCGACCACGCGGTGATGTGTGTGAAACGCCGAGGAGTATGGAGGGCCAGCCCTGTTGATGGTAGCTGCACTACAGAGGAGAGGAATAGCGACCAGTTGAGCGTGGATGCCAGATAGATGAACAAGAACTTCGGAAATGTTCACGGCCTTTGCACAAAAGAAAGCACACCCCGTTACGCAATGCGGCTCTGAAACACAACGTAAAGCAGCACTCATCATGCAGGCGGGTGACCTTTTTTTGACAGCGCTCACTAACCTTGTTTTTGTCCGGAGTAGGTACTAGTGCTACTAACCTGTATGCGTAGATGGCTTCCCCGGGGGAGGCAAGGGCTACGCGGTGATTTACGTCAAACACGTAGCAGTAGCGCTTACAATACCTGCTATGCAGGATGAAAGTTGTTTTGCCATTGCCGTAAGAAGGACGAATGCGGAGCCCGTAGCTCATTGTGTATTTATTGGCTAGCTCGGCAGAGAAAACGGAGGCCACAACGCATGCTGGTGTTTCTGGCTTCTGAGGATTTGCAAAGCACCTTCGCCCGGGATGCGGTGCAATTTGCGATTGTGTAGCTGATGTGCGTCCGATGTCAGCATATGAGGGCGAAATATCCATTGTATTCCAACATAGTAGGCAGCAGCAGACGGGAAGACGACCCGCGGTCTGTACGCATGCAGGCATTCTGTGACGCCTTGGACAATTTCGACTATTGTCATTCTAGGCGAAAGCGGCTAGACACAAACATGCAATGCATGCAGGTTTGTGGTTTTGCAGTTGGCGTCAAGGCAACTTTTGCCCCGGTTTAAATCCGCTCAGCCTTGCGAAGGGAGTATACGGAGTATTTGGCGGTGAGATGGGGGGCTTGCACGTGTGAGCACCGTGGATCTTTGCAGGTTGCGTGCGCGCGCCTCCTGCCGCAGTGAGCCCATTCGTTCTATGGCTCTGCGATATATTGCCGTTTTAGCCAGAAATGATGCAGATCGTAGGAATCCAGAGTTGAGTGCATGGGCCGCATGAAGATGAACTAGCAGTGTTTTGCACTTCTGAAGCACGCGAAGCAAATGCGTTCTCCGTGTTTGGGTTTGGGTACTGATACGTTTAAGCCGGTACGCGAGCAGACGTGTATATGTGTATGGATGCATGGAGCTTCAGGCAGCTGCAGCGCGGGAAGACGTGGGTGCTTGTCTTGATTGAAGCGAGGTGGCCCTTGGTATTTACTGCGGGCGTGTGTTTCTGGTTGTGCAAGATGCGTGTCGGAAGCAGTAGTCTAAGATAAGATACGATCTCGATATGCTGGTGTGGCAGTACCTCTGCAGGTCAAAGCGGGGTGGAAGGCGGCACCGAGCACGCAGTGATTTGCGCGAAGCGCTTAGAAGTATGGAGGGCGAGCTTGCTATGGACGATGGTTGTCGTTCTGCAGAGAAGAGGCATAGCGAAGAGACGACCTCGCCAGAGAACGCGGCGAACACAAATTTTGTAAATCCGCTTTGGGTTTGCACGCGATAGCTTGAAACCTGTGGCTGGTTCCATAGCGCATGAGAAACGAAAGGTAGTAGAACCCGTAGTACATACAGCTGACTTTACTTTGGAGGGGTTTGCTTTGTGTTCAGCGTAGCCACAACTTGTGAATGCATCACTAATTGTCTTTCTGGATGTTCATATCGCAGCGAACTTGTCATTGCATTCCAACGCAGCGTAGCAGGCAGACACATTCGGCAGACCTTCGGTCTGCAAGCATGTGATGTTTCGAGTATGTCTTGAACACATCCGATTATTGTTGGTTTTTCATCAAGGGGAGATTCCACAGCGACGCACCATGCAGCACGCTGCTTCGTTTTCCAGTTGGCATTAAACTGGCGTTACGTGCACGTGCTCTACGTGAAAGCACCTTCGTCTGCTGGAAAGAGCATGCGCAGAATTTGGAGGAGAGCGGTGGGCTCGAACGGCTGGGCAGTATGTAGTTATGCAGTTTGCGCGCGCACGCCTAACGCCTTGCTTTGGTGGAGCGTTCCCTGAACCTAAACCCTAAACCCTAAACCGTAAACCTTAAGCCCTGAACACTACAGACTAAACCATAAACCCTGTTCCACGTGAAAGCAGCTTTTCCTGTTGAAAAGAGCATGCGCAGCATTTGCAGGAGTAGTGGGGAACTCGAACGGCTGAGCAGTATGCAGTTGTGCAGTTTGCACGCGGACGTCTAACGCCTTGCTTTCGCGACGCCTTCTCTGGCGTGACGACGGCGAGCTGTTTTCGCCCGAAAGTATGGTCTTGGTAGCAAACGCACTTGCTTTTGGAAGCTGTGGGTAGTGCGACAACTTCTCTGCACTGATGACGGGCGTGGTTGTGTATGTGCATGGTTGCAGCTTAGTAGAGCTACTGTGCGAGTAGCAACGGGAGCTCGATTTGCTTTCGGTGGTGTTTTCCCCTGTTGCTGTCCACTGAGGCGGGATATCGGGACACCCCGATATGCATTTGCGCGGCAGAATCTTAGTTGACGCATGATTTTCTTGAAATGGTAGAGCAGTATATGCGAAGTTATGTTCTTGC
>NW_013570424.1:13237-15428 GCF_000499745.2 Eimeria mitis | reverse complement strand
CCTTAGAAGGAAGAATGCGGAGCCCGCAGCTCTTTGTGCATTTATTGGCTAGCTCGGCAGAGAAAACGGCAGCTCCAACGCAAGCTGGTGTTTCTGGTTTCGGAGGATTTGCAAAGTACCTTTGCCCTGGATGCGGTGCAATTTGCGGTTGTGTGGATGATGTGCGTGCGAGGTCGGCATATGAGGGCGAAATATCCATAGTATTCCAACATAGTAGGCAGAGGCAGGCGGGGAGCCGAACCGCAGTCTGTACGCATGCAGGAATTCTGTGACACCTTGGACAATTTCGATTATTGTTGGCTTTCTAGCCGAAGGCGGTTAGACACAAACACACCATGCATGCAGGTTCGTGGTCTTGCAGTTGGCGTCATGGTAGCGTTTGCCCTGTTTGAAAGCCGGTCAGCTTTCCGAAGGGAGTATACGAAGTATTTGGCGGTGAGCTGGAGGGCTTGCACGTGTGAGCACCGTGAATCTTTGCAGGTTGCATGCGCACGCTTCCTGCCGCAGTGAGTCTATTCGTTCTTCGGGGTTGCGATATATTGCCGTTTTAGCCAGAAATAATGCAGATAGGAATCCAGAGTTGAGTGCATGGGCCGCATGAAGATGAACTAGCAGTGTTTTGCACTTCTGAAGCACGCGAAGCAAATGCGTTCTCCGTGTTTGGGTTTGGGTACTGATACGTTTAAGCCGGTACGCGAGCAGACGTGTATATGTGTATGGATGCATGGAGCTTCAGGCAGCTGCAGCGCGGGAAGACGTGGGTGCTTGTCTTGATTGAAGCGAGGTGGCCCTTGGTATTTACTGCGGGCGTGTGTTTCTGGTTGTACAAGATGCGTGTCGGAAGCAGTAGTCTAAGATCAGATACGATCTCGATATACTGGGGAGGCAGTATATCTGCAGCTCGAAACGGGATGGAATGCAGCGCCGAGCACGCAGTGATTTAGCGCTTAGAAGTCTGGAGGGATAGCTTGCTATGCACGATGGTAGTCGTTCTGCGGAGAAGGGGAATAGCGAAAGGGGGACCTCGGCAGAGGGCGCGACGAACACAAATTTTGTAGATCCGCTTTGGGTTTCCACGTGATAGCTTGAAACCGGTGGCTGGTTGTATAGTGCGTGCAGAGGAAAAGGAGTTGACTCCGTAGCTCAGGCGGGTGATTATTGGTTGCCGAAGTTTGCCAAGCTGATTTTGTTTGTAGAAGCTGATTTCATGGATCACTCGATTGCGTTTGAGCGCTCTATATCGCGGCATTCTGATTGTTTTTTCGCAACGTAGCAGGGATGCGCTACGGGCAGTTCCTCGATCTGCACGTCTGCGGTGACTCCCGTACGGAATAGTATTCGGTGATATTCCAACGATAAGCGATTAGCCCAGAACAAACAATGCAGCCAGCCGTGTCATTTTGACGTTTATTGCGTTTCGGTTTCGCTTGCATACAGCCAATGAAACCAGCTGTTCGTGCCGGAAATCGTGCATGCGTATACGCAATATTTAGCGGACAGCTAGTTGAATTGTTTGCGTCATCATGCGTGGCTATGCGGCTGCGTGAGCACAAATTCGGTTGCGGGGCGAAGCCTTTTCTGGCATCACAATCGCGCCTTGTTTTGAGCAGGAAGTACGTAATTGAAGAAGAACACATTTTGTTAGGGGCGGCCTAGGTACTGTTACGCTTCAGGCCTTGTAATTGCAGCCATGGACGCGTAGGTCTATGCAAGTTGATTCGTTAAGTTGCAGTGCAGGAAGACGTGAGAGCTCGATTTCCGTTAACAGCGCTCTTCTTTTCCACCTACTGGGCAGCATTATTTGGCGCTGCTATGCGCGCTTCCAAGGGGGCTCCTGATACTGCAAACGATGCGAGAGAATTCGGATGGACTGTGTGCCGCGGAGATACGTGGTAGCATGCACCAGCGCCTCCAGGATGGTTTGTGTTCGAACGCTACATGCTACGGACGACAAGCTCAGTAACGTTTGGTGGTAGCTCTTCTCTTGAAGAGAAGCAGAGCGGAGGTCTACCGATGGCTGGCGGCGACCCAAGCACGAGTCGTGCCGAATGTTCATGGTGCTTGCATAAAACACGCGAAACCCGTAGCTCGCTGTTTAGCTATTGGGTACCACGAGAAACAGCAAAACACGCAGTGAAGAATGGTGTACATAGTTCGGCGAGATTCGTCAAGCTCTTGTATTCTCGGCGGG
>NW_013570424.1:7044-13201 GCF_000499745.2 Eimeria mitis | reverse complement strand
TCGTGCGTGCTCAGGGTATCATGGCAGTGTCTCTAAAGCGCTCTTACACTGCAGGTAGGGACAAGCGAGAGGTAGGCACTCGGCTAGCTCGCGCGTGATGCTTGGAGCACTTGTTGAACATTTTGGCCCTTGGTCTTCCAGCAAAAAGCAGTTCTGAGGGTAAAACCATGCAGCCAGCTGCATCGTCTTGCCAATGCTGTAAAACATGCGCTTGTTTCCTTTACCGTTGTCCAAGTTGCGTGGAAGGAAACATATAGTATTTCTCCTTACGGTACGTAGTTAGACGCCTGAGTTTCGCGCGAATAGGCGGTTTTCGTGGTGCCGCCGAATGCCGGGGTTTTGCGAAGCCTTCTCTGGCGTTACGTCGCAAGCAGTTGTCTCCAGGATGTATGGCCTTGGTAGTGCTGCTGGGAGTTTTGGTTCCTCCTACACGTCATGCTGCCTGATGGTGGCGAAGGGTATGCATGCACATGTATCTAGACTAGTACAGCTGCAGTGCGTGATCGGAACAACATGAGTGTTTGTTTGTCTGTGACGGGGCTTCGCTCCATTGCTGTCCAATGTGGCGGGATGCTAAGCCTCCCCGACATGCATTTGCGCGGCAGAATTTGACATGACTCACTATTTCCTAACAATGGTTGGGCAGCATGCGCGAACATCGTGGGCGTCTGTAGTTTGTCAGTGCCTGCTGGGTGGTTATGGCAAACGTTTGGTAGCATTACGCAGGGTGGCAGTTGTTTGCGGATAATGGGAATATCAATAGATGGGCCACGGATGAGTGCCTGACCAGCATATAGTGTATAGATCGGTGTCTCGGGCGCACAGAAGGAGGCGCAACTAGTACTTTAAGCAGCGTTCTTCGTCTGTCTAGGATAAACATACAGTCGTATGAAACAGGTGTAAATTTGTGAATGCTTCACGCATATTCGGCCGAGCTCGATAGCATCTTTTCATCATTGTTAGAGGCAATCTTGGTAGAGGGCGCGCTGGTTCGTGTGCATCATAAACCTTGTACGTCTTTACAGCGTTCGATTGTCTTTGGTCTTCCAACCATCAGCGAGTCGACAAGGATGCTGCATGCAACCAAATTAGTCGCCGTGCAAATGGTATTGAACATGAGCTTCTTTTGCACGCTCGTGCTGAGCGCAGCTGCGTCTGCTTACAGAAATATACTCAAGTTTTGTCTAGCGGACCTTCATGCTTGACCCGCGTGGGGTTATGCAATTTGTGTGCGCAGGACTACGAGAAAGGTATGGCGAAGCCTGTTTTCCCGCTTCGACCACGAACTGTTTTGCCCAGGAAGTATGCCCTTAGGAAGCAGATATGCTCAGGGAGGATTTGGGTGCTGCTAGGTTTCAGGGTGCCCGGTAGCAGATACGAATACATAAATGCATACGTGGCGATTCATGGAGCTGCTGTGTAAGTTGGCGCTCGTTTTGCATTAACGCTGTTCTTCGTATCTACCGGAGAGAGGCGTTTCGTCGGTGCGGCACGCCTTTGCAGGACACGAGACTTACATTAACAAGGATGTCAGTGAATGCGTAGGGCTGTGTATTTGCAGTGCCATGCGGGCAGCGTAGTCATTTGTTTCAACCGCTTAGTAACAGTGCGGATCAGCCCGCCTATGTATGGTGGTGATTGTTTCGCGGAGGAGGGTTATAGTGAACGGTGATCGGCGGCCGAAGGCGCGGCCAACACGAAGTGGATAAATACGCATGACCTATGCACTCATCCTTGCATGAAACGCGCGTGCGATGTGTTTAGTACGGCTTATAATCTTCCCCCCGCAGACTGAGCTGATCTCAAAGCAATACCGTCTACTTTTCTGTTGCACATTAGCTACACTATGGGCTAGGGTACCACGCCTTTTGGCGCATAGGTTTTTAGGTTGATGGCTTTGCAAGTGTGTACACCTTTTTTTCCGTTTATGTGCTTCAGTACACTGGCACGGGTTGGCGAAGGACCTTCTGCAGCCACGATCGCGCGCTCGTCTGGCCAGCATCGGCTTAGTAACAAGTACTTTTGCTCGGGGAGTTTAGGGGTACTTTTGCGTTTCAGGTTGCCGTGGGACACGCATGTATATGCATTTCAATGCCTGCCGACTTGTGAAAGCTCAAAGTGGACGGGGGTAGAAGCTCCTTTTGCTCTAATGCTAGTCGTTTTCCGCATGTATTGGGTCTGGGCGTTTCTGCGCGACGATGTGCTAGTCTGAACCTACCGACGATGTCACTGAACTAGCTAGCGAGTATATGTACAACGAAAGGGGTGGTAGATACAAACAGCGACAGTGCGACGATGCATTTCCCCGTTGCGAAAACGCACATTGCATCCAGGGTGTATGCCCATATTATAACTGGCTGTTGGAGAAGTTGTCAGGAGACAGCTGAGGTGCACTTGTGTTATGTGCACCACATTGCGAGATACCTTTGCCGAAGGAATTGTCCACCCTCGCGAGCAGCGAAGAATCATTTCGCCATGACAGCGCACCTCCTTGGTATTGTTCAGTGCGGAGTGCTGTTGCACTTCGAATTGCACTTGCCGGAGAGTCTGTCCCACTAAACGTCGTTGCGTGGATTGCATACGCCAATGCCTGTGCAAGGCGATGCAGACCAGGCGTAACGAAAGTTAAGTTGCGTATAGTTGGACAAGTGGTGGCCGTGCTGAGGGCTTCCAGACCAGAAGCCTGCTGCACAGCGGCTTGCCTAGGCGAGTAAGCGTGCACCATCTAGAACAGGCGGGTGGATGGTTTGGTGGAATTTGTCAGATGCTCGAGTCTCAAGTAGACGCATCTAGTGCGGGTGTCGTGACCCTCGGCGGAGCTGCTCCTCTGACAGTGGGAGCTTTGTCGCGTCGGCACCAAATAGCCTGAGCCGCGTAGTAAACTTTCCAGTGCTATGCGAGTTCCAGCGTTTCTCATGCTTTGGAAGCTTTTCCCATATGTGTGGTTTTCACGAACAAGATGGCGGATAATCGACACGTTGCAGTGCCGCCTGCTTTGTGGGGTCGTCGGCAATCAGTAGCGGCCGATCGGACATCGTATGCAATACGCCTAAAGGCATGCACGTCGCGTATGTCGAAGGCAAATGCGCTTCATATGCACGTGTGTCAATGTTTAACGTCCATGCCGGGCATATAAAAGGCGAATGCACTTCGTGTGCGCATATGCCAATCTTTCCTGTTGAGGCGGCGCAGCCTGCGGCTCAGAAAAGATATATTGGGTCTCTTGGCACTTGTTCTGCGTTGACGCATGCCTCGGTTTTGTCCGAACGAGCTGCTGCAACACCTCCACCCATTAGGAGCTGCAGAAACCTTAAAATGTCCCGGCTGCTTCGTTCATTTATCGCAGTCTGTGAGTGAATAAATAACACATCTGTTTGTGCACACTAACATCTACGCTGTTACTTCTTTGAAGGTCTTCGCAACACTTCAAAGACTATCACTACTACTCAGTGAAGAAACAGGAAGGGCTGACATCTGGAAAACACCTTACACAGTGGCTAAGCTGCCGGTTACAGACGGTGCGCCTAAAGGTGCCGACATTTCACTCTTGAGCTCGTATACTCCGGTTATGACACGCTTTTCGCTTGCATGCACTCGGTGCAATGATACCCTGGAAGGAAAGTCCTGTGCTGGCCAGCCGTGTTAGTCCGCGCCCGCAGACAGATCTTTACATCAAAAGGAGAATATGTTCATCAGGATATGTTGGAAATACATAGATAACTAGCATGTTATGTCAACGGGCTGGCCGCCTGCTCATCGCTGGACAAAGGGAGTATGCCTGGCAGCATAACCGATGCAAACACGCCGTGGAGGAGAGGCATGCAGTGGCAGTCGACCGCTGGATGCCTCGCTTGCTTGACGCGCTGCAGGACTGGGTTAAAATGGCATGTATAACGGCCAACGACAGACGTCCTGTCAGATTTTAGCAGACGCCGATCTCCACATCATTTACTGGTTGTGTTTGGAGTGGCAGTCTGTAAAGGATGCTTGGCGTTCTAGGAGTTTTAGAGAGCTGCAAGGTGGCCTGCGGTGGTGTGTAAAGCAAGACCACGCTAGCCTGCTTCTGTTCTGCTTCTCCGCAGGCGACAGACGATGTTTAGCGCGGTTGGATGTATGGTGCCAAGCGAGGCTTAATCGCAGTGTATGGTGCTGGTGAGCATGTCACTTAGACGGCTGGGTCCGACAACTATAACCGAATCTTAATGTGCTATCGGCAGTTAGGAAGCGCAGGCTTTGAACAAGCGTCTTCTACTGCTTTGTTGCTGTGTATTAAAAGTGTTTATTTTCGCTTGGAACACGACATACACTCCGAACAATCAGCGATGCAGTGAAAAGAGCTACTGCCAGCAGTTTCTCATCTGCGCAACGTTTAATATGCCTACCCCAATACATATGAGCCCATTCCTGAGAATTGCTTAGCAGCCGCTCCTTGATGTTGATTCATTAGTAGTCCACCATACCAAATGTTTCATTTTGATCAGTGCTACGACCCAAAAAGCGTGGACGTGAGTGCCTCACATGATTTGTGGACTGAAAACTTGTTAACGTGCGAGAACAGTTGCTGGAGGCCCATGCCCTTGGCGCTCACCGTCCAGCGATGCCAGGCTTGTCCATGAATCTATTTATATGGCGCCCATATAAATATATTCATGGAGCTCCACAACAGGCAGAAACGTTGCACAACGTCTAACTGTTTTGTTACCATTTCTGCACGAGCACACCATCGAGAATTGCCGTGGGTTTTGGCGATGATAGGGATTCTTTAAAGCGTTCTGGGCAATGCCAAGCAGACTGGAATTGTTGCCACGCGACGTCATTGGGCGAATTAGGTGTTCAAAATGGTCGGCAGGCTCACAGCTTTCGGCGTGAAGCCGGTAGCCACTCCGTGCTGCAGGACTGCACCGGAGCAGCATTAGTGCCTACGGGGCTTTAGGTTTGACGTTAGCTTCTGTGGTGACGGGGCCGGGTAAATTTTGTGGGACCAGCAGGGACTGTTGTGAATTGCAGATGAGATTGCATTGCCTTGGCAGTGACAGGCAATCGTTATGCTGGCAATCTAAGCTGTGGAGCAGGCGTACTTCGAGTACCTTAGCGTGCCATGTGTATTGGAGACACGAGGGCGATGCGGGGTGGGGTAAGGTACGTTATTCAGAGTAACCAGGAGACGGTCAGCCCCGTCTAACAGCTCATGGGCAAGCAGAAGATTAACGGTTTGGGTTAGAATGCTCTTTAGACTGTCGAGCTCCACTGCAACACTTAGTAAGTGGTCGTGGCCTTGAGCGCAGCAACCATGGATCCCGCGATGTGGACAGTAGCCTGGTTGCGTTAAGGTAGTCAATGCTCACATTCCCGGAGAGCACATGGCTTGTTTCCCTACTCCGCATTGACGGTAGCTGCGCGTCGTTGTTTTGGCCGTTGCACGATATCAGGGGACTGCAAAGGAACTGCCGAGCAACCTGCAGTGCCCTTACACACACCTCACCCGTTGCCGAATCGCGGGCGTGCATTTGTCACGTATGGCCTATACGATTACATGCGGTGTAAAACCCCCAACGAAAGCCCTTTCAAAGCAGCATTGGTGCGGGCCCGTAGCATTGAATGCCTCATGCTTAGCAACGAGTGTAGGGAAAAAGTGATATTGCATGCAATAAACATCTCAGTGAGACTTTTGGCGAGATAACAATGGACCTGAGCGTATGGCTGAGAGACTAGGTTATTTTCGCTCAATTAAGATGTGTTCGTGTTCTGTTTGTTTCGCTGACAGATGCGACGTCACTGCAGTACACCAACCGACCCGTCGTCAAGGGGTTCACCCCATCATTTGTGTTCCCCGTAGATTAGCCGCTCCGGGCGACTTCAGTGAGGTCGATTACCTTGCTAGCAGAACTTCTTATGGCTCTATTACTGTAGTTTGGCACTAGACTAATAGCAGGCACAATGGGGCAAAGCCCGTCAATGCACTTGGAGTTTGCCTGCTTGAGGGCGCGTGGCTATATGCTGCGCATGTCTCCGCTATCGGGTTGGAAAATTGTTAGCCTTATTCAAGCTTCTCAACAACATTTCCTCCTGCTTTGGGCACCAAAACAGCATACCGTTATTTTGTAACCAGACCAAACCTTGGCTTTGAGGTCACTACTCACCCACCCACGCAACCACC
>NW_013570424.1:1061-7030 GCF_000499745.2 Eimeria mitis | reverse complement strand
CCCACCCACCCACCCACAGGCACACACACACACACAAGCAACTGTTGCACGACTTATGCACGCTAGGAGGCGCCATTCAGGAGTACGCGAAGTAATCCACCCTTAGACGACTCACTGTTTCGACCTATCGGATCAGTCCTGCGATTGTTGATCGCTCCGCATAAACTAACGGCCCGTGGGGTGGCAGACTAACAATGTTCCAACCCACGGGCTCTAAGTTTGTCTTTCGCTTTCTAACTAGACTTGATTCTGTCTCGGGAGGCAAACGAAAAGGCTCCGATAATTTCTGTCGGTGCTAGGCATCAAAAACAAGCGCATGTTAGTTCGTCTTGCCTTCTCTCGGGAGATTCATTGCTCCGCTTTTCCGTAGTAGCCTTGGAAGAGGAATCGAAGGCACGTGCACTCACTTAACTCAGTGCGTGCGTCAAAACATTCTTGCTTTGTCTGTGGCTTTGTACCTATATTCGACTGTATGGGAGTATACCGGAAGGGCCAGCAATTTCATGTTGGGTTGGCGTATTTCAGTGCGTTTGACTGCATCAGGATTGAGCACAGTACCTGCTGGTTAGCAAAACTGAGCATCCTAAGTAAATTTCGCTGTAGGACACTCCACCTCCAGTATTCCTCGTAGTTTGCTCTCATGAGGTGCCAAATGGGCACTGGTATACAGGGTGCCGGCAACGCTGAGGAAAGTACGAGCCTGCGCGGAGTTCAAAATGTGCAGAAGTCATCAACCAGGCTTGATATCGACGTTTATGGAGGACGCGGGAATTCCGGAACACATCTGTAGCATATCTATATCTATAATTAGCTGGTATGTTCGGAGCACCATGGTTTCGATACAGCGCTTCCAAGCATGGTTTCCGCGGTCTAAATTATATGTACGGCTGAACGATTGTGTGGTCATCTCGAAGCAAGGGCTTGTGACTCAAGAAAATGTACCGTATAACGGATTCTCCGAAAGGAATGAGGAGAGAAGACCTTTTTTTCGCTTGTCCACCGGGTGAAGGGCGGTCCCTGTCCGGTAGTGCCTCTATATAGTAGATACGACGTCAGAGTGCCCAAGTTAAGGCGACCGCATGTTCATTGACATTACGGCTTGCTGAAGTGCTGTGGAGGTTCCAGCGGCTCGTAACCCGTGTAGGGCGTACGTACGGTGCTTCGGCCGGTAGCTGTGCATATATCCTGGAGTGTTAGGAAGTCTCAGTGTAAGTGTTGACGCTTTGGAAGGCACAGGAAAGGTTCAGAATGCGTGCATTATCTTAACTCGGATGCGTCGGTTATAGCAGCGAGTTTACTTGAACACCGCTGCACCATCTTGGTTATGTGCGTTTCACTTGCACAAACTGCACATGAAATAGTGTGTAAGCAGCCATTTGCGGCATTTTGAGCTACGGGAGCATACAGGCAGCTTCTGTTGCGCTTAAATCGTCAAGACGAGTGCCTCGGGTTCAGAAGAGGTAAGCGAACAGCACGGTATGTGCAGAACGTCGACAGAATAAATATCATATGCAGAAAATGCGGAGTGTGTAGGAGTTTGCATGAATCCTCCCATTTGTGTGATGACGCCAAAGCGTTTTAACTCTTACAGCACATATGGAGACGACAATGCAATGATGAATGGAGATGTAGTGTGTATTGCACTTGCGGTGTGGGCAGGGAACAGACCAGTGTGTTCCCCGGCTCTGTTGCGTTCCGGCAGATGCATTGCAAATGGCGAACGCATGCAGCCTCTACACTCTCCAGCAGCTTGCTGTACGTTTGCGCGTGGGAGATAAAACAATGAAATTTGAAACAGAGAGCCCCCGTCTCAGCAGCATGGCGAATTCATCGTGTACGGTGTGTGGCGGTACGCCCGGTGTTCTGCAGGGGGTGCGTACGGTCGCACATGCTACCTCTCTATGAGCACCATTATTTTGTGCTGAGCTTTCATTCTAAAGAAAAGGCGGATATTCTATTCGTAGGAACAGCAAGACAACTGCTGTGTATGGTGTGTAGCAACAGGTGCGGTGCATCTCATGAACTGCATAGCTTGGTTGCAGCTGATCTGCAGGGATCTCTGGTTCACACTGCGCTCGAATTTTGTCACGGACATTTGATTCAAACCATTTGAGTATGGGAACGGACATTTGCTTAGAGTGTAGCAAGGTGAGCTGACGGTGTATGACGCGTTGCGGAAGGCGAGGCATGTTACAGAAGGTGTGTACGGGGGTTCCTGCGGCATGCCTTTACGCACTGGCGGTTTCAGCTACCTTCGCGTTTTGAAGCGGAAGCGCTTATTGTGCCCGTCGACTATGCGAACCGACGCTTGCAGGGAGAGCCAGCAGGCCCGCTCACGGTGTATGGTGCGTGGAAGCAAATGCGTTGATTCACAGAAGGTGCGTATGTTGTCCCATGTTGACTGTCTAGACACTTTGGTGGTTTGAGGCACGCTCGCGCTCAGGAGCAGAGGCAAGTGTTTGAACAGCTATGAATGGGAACGGGTATTTGCAGAGCCACCAACGATGTGCGTTCACGCGTAGGGCGTGTGGCAGTAGATGTGTGAGTACGATGCTTGCTGGGCCTGTCTGTGCATATCTGTGGTTTGAGCTGTTTCGTATTCAGCAGCAGATATCAGCAATGAGCGTACTAAATATGGGAGCGGATACTTGCCGAGAGAGCAGCAACAGCGTTCACTGCGAATGGTGCGTTGCTGTATATGTGCCGTATTACAGAAAGTGCGTCTGGCGGCTGATATGGCATGTCTGTAAACTACACCTGTGGTTTCTGTTGTTATCTTATTTTGGAGCGGAGGTTAGTATTGGACAAGTTCAGCATGGAAAAGGCCGCTTTGACAGAAGGCAAGGAGGTGCGTTCATGACGTGTCCTGTACGGGAGTAGATCTTGGGTTTCACAGAAAGTGCGTACGGTGGCACCGGTGGCCTGTCTATACACACTTGGATTCAGCTACGTTCGTATATCTCCGTACTGACATCGGTTAACAAAATGACGAACGTTCATGTGGCGTTCATTGCATATGGCGAGTTGCAGCTGATATATCATTTTGTGCCACGGCCTGCTTAGGCGTGCCAATAAACACCCACGCCTTGAGCTGTGCTGGAGCAGCGGCGTTTGTCGGACCCATTGACTATGGGCACGGACATCTGCAGAAACAGCAACAAGGTGCGTCTACGGTGTATGGTGCATGGCAGTAGGCATGACCCATGACACATAAATCAGGACGTGAGGAGACTGGCCCGCAGCGGCCTACCTGTACATACCACTTCTCTGAGTTTGTATCGTATATTAGAGCAGGGGTCTACGTTGGTCTCGTATATTACGAGAACGTTAGTGCGCACAGAAAGCAACAATTTCTTCTACAGTGCAATGCATGTGGCAGTAGATGCAGTGTTTAACGGAACGCGCGTACGATCTGCGCCGTTGTCGCTCTGTGTGCACCGCGTCGTTTAAGCGAAGGTTAGCATTCAGGAGCAGAGGCAGGCATTGGGCCCGTGGAGTAAGCGGATACCTGCTGAGATAGCAGATATGGCGTTCACGGCGTGACTGGCGCGTGGCAGTAGTTATGCTATATCATAGAAGGTGCTTACAGAGTCCTGCGCGGCGTGCCTGCGCGTACAGGTCCGTCGAGTTTCGTTCGCATTCCGAAGCAGCGCACGGTATTGGACGCTTTAAGTAGCGAAACCGGACGGGCAAACGGACGACAATAATGTTGTTGTCCGTGTAGGGAGTGTGGGGTATACCAGGAAGTGAATAGCTTGGTCTGCTACGACCTGTCCTTACGCGCCGATTGTTTGGACTACGTTCGCATTCTGGGGTAAAAGCTGGAATTGGACCCTTCGGGTATTCAAGTGGACGTTTGTAAAAAACGCAAAAGGTCCGTTTATGGTGCACGGTGTGTGGCAACGGATGTGGTGCATCCCCCAAAGTGCGCTGCGCGGCCATTCGCACCTGTTCTGCAGATATCTCCTGTTTGAACTGCTTTGGATTTTGTAACAGATGCGTGCATCGATGCCGGTGAGTATAGAGATGGATATTTGCACAGAGAGTAACCAGGTGTGCTCACCGTCTATGGCGCATGGCAGTAGGCGTGGCGTGTCACAGAAGGTGCGTACGGGGGTTCCTGTGGCCGGCCTTTACACACAAGCGGCCCCAGACACCTCCACAGTTCGACGCGGAGGGGCTTATTCTACCAGCCGAGTATGCGAAGGGATGATTTCACTGAGAGATACAAGGGCCGTCGAAGGTGTATTGTGCGTGGAAGTAGATGCGGTGATTCACAGAAGATACGTACGCTGACCCATGTTGACTGTATAGACACCTTAGTTGTTTGAGGTATGCTCGCGTTCAGGAGTAGACAGGTATTTGAACCGTTGAGAGTGGAGACGATCATTTGCAGAGCTTTAAAGGTGCATGGCGTGTGGCAATAGATACGGCGTGTCACAGAAGGTGCGTACGATGCCTGCTGGGCCTGTCTCTGTACATCTGGGGTTTGCGTTGTTCCGTATTTAGGAGCAGAGGTAAGCATTGGACAGAATAAGTATGGGAGACGAGACCTGCCTAGAGACCAGCAAGGGTTTTCACGGCAAATAGTGCGTTGCAGTAGGTGTGGCGTATTACAGAAGGTGCGTCAGGTGGCGGCTGTGGCATGTCTGTAAACTACACCTGTGGTTTGTGGTGTTGTCCTATTTCGGAGCAGAAATCAGCATAGGATATGCTAAGCAAGGGCAAGGGCGCTTTGGCGGAAGGCAGAAAGGCGCGTTCACGATGTACAATCTCCATGCTTGTTCTCAGTTGCCTTTGCGTAGGTTCGTATTGATATCGTTGAATAAAGGAACGGATGTTTGCAGATAGAGCCACGAGTGGCATTCATTGCGTATGGCGACGTGCAGCTGATATAACGTTACGTGCCGCCGCGCAGCCTGCTGCGGCCTGCCCGTACACGCGCAAGGCCGTTTTCGCATTCCGGAGCGGCGGCGTCTATTTGACCCATTGATTATGGGCACGGACATGCGCAAAAAGAGAAGCAATGTGCGTTAACAGTGTTTGGTCCGTGACGGTAGGTGTTGTGCATAACATGTAAAATAGGTGGCGAGCGTGGTCTGCAGCGGCCAGTTTGTGCATACCACTTGCCTGAGTTTGTTTCGTATATTGGAACCGCTGTCCGCATTGACTCATTGACTCCATTTGATACGAGGACGTTTTGGTGTACAGAGAGCAAAAAATTATTTCATGATGTATGGGGTGTGGCAGTAGATGTGATGCTTCACAGAACGAGCGTGCGATCTGCGCTTTGGCCTGCCTGTACGCGCCCGTGGTTCTGGCGACGTTTGCATTCGGGAGCAGAGGCAAGGATTGCTCCCGTTGATTATGCAGTTGGATACCTGCAGAAAGAGCAGCAAGTGAGTTCACGGCGCGTGGGGCGTGGCAGTAGATGTTGCGTTTTGCAGAAGATGCGTACAGAGTCCCACGCGACGTGCCCTTGTCTGCAGGTTGCTTACGCTTCGCTCACATTCTGAAGCAGAGGTGGGTATTGAACGCGTTGCGGATCCTAAACGGACATCTGCACAGACAACGACAAGGATGTTCACGGTGTATAGTGCGTGGCAGTAGATGGGGATATAACGTGACGTGAGTGCCGTCTTCTGGTGTGACCTGCTTTTACGCGTTGATGGCTTGAACTGCGTTCCCATTCTCGGATAAAGGCATGTACTGGTCCCTTCAGGCATTGCGACAGACGTTTGCAGGAAAAGCAAAAATGCCTCTTACGGTATCAGACGCTCCAAAGCAGATGCGCTGCATCACACAAAGCGCGAAGCGTGCTCTGCTGCAACTGGTCTACACATGCCTCTTGCTTGAGCTGTTCCCGGGTTTCTGAGCAGATGGGTGCATCGCTAAGGGTGCGGATGGGAACTGTCCATTTGTATAGAAGGTAACGGGGTGCGTTCATGATCTAAGCCGTGTGGCAGTAC
>NW_013570424.1:0-961 GCF_000499745.2 Eimeria mitis | reverse complement strand
GAGGCGTATTACAGACGGTGCGTGTGGCGGCGCCAGCGGCCTGTCTCCGCACGCTAGCCGTTTCAGTTCCTTTTCCGATTTATAGGTAGTAACAATGTGTGTTCACTGTGTACGGCGTGTGGCAGTACGTGAGGCGTGTTACAGACGGTGCGTGTGGCGGCGCCAGCGGCCTGTCTCCGCACGCTAGTGGTTTCATTTCCCTCTCCGATTTATAGATAGTAACAATGTGTGTTCACTGTGACCGGCGTCTGGCAGTAGGTGAGGCGTATTACAGACGGTGCGTGTGGCGGCGCCAGCGGCCTGTCTTGGCAGTCTAATGGTTTCAGTTCCCTCTCCGGCTTATAGATAGTAACAATGTGTGTTCACTGTGAACGGCGTGTGGCAGTAGGTGAGGCGTGTTACAGACGGTGCGTGTGGCGGCGCCAGCGGCCTGTCTCCGCACGCTAGCCGTTTCAGTTCCCTCTCCGATTTATAGATAGTAACAATGTGTGTTCACTGTGACCGGCGTCTGGCAGTAGGTGAGGTGTATTACAGACGGTGCGTGTGGCGGCGCCTGCGGCCTGTCTCCGCACGCTAGTGGTTTCAGTTCCCTCTTCGATTAATAGATAGTAACAATGTGTGTTCACTGTGTACGGCGCGTGACAGTAGGTGAGGTGTATTACAGACGGTGCGTGTGGCGGCGCCAGCGGCCTGTCTCCGCACGCTAGCCGTTTCAATTCCTTTTCCGATTTATAGGTAGTAACAATGTGTGTTCACTGTGTGCGGCGTGTGACAGTAGGTGAGGCGTGTTACAGACGGTGCGTGTGGCGGCGCCAGCGGCCTGTCTCCGCACGCTAGTGGTTTCAGTTCCCTCTCCGATTTATAGATAGTAACAATGTGTGTTCACTGTGAACGGCGTCTGGCAGTAGGTGAGGCGTATTACAGACGGTGCGTGTGGCGGCGCCAGCGGCCTGTCTTGGCA
>NW_013570423.1:4859-75868 GCF_000499745.2 Eimeria mitis | reverse complement strand
TATATATATATATATATATATATACATATATATATATATATATATATATATGTATATATATATATATATAGTTTTATTTAGTTAAATATATTTGGAGTGTAACGTACCTCTTTGTCTCTTTGTTTTCTCCTCTCTTCCTCCAGCCGGAGGTCTTCCAGAGCCTCCTCCCTCAGTTTTTTAATATGTTCTTCACTGCAGCAAAAAAAGCAAAAAGAAAGAAATAAAAAATCGAGTTCTTTACGCTCAGCTGCTGCAGAGGCCTTATCAGCAAGAAAACCATACGAATGAATGCTTCGCCTGAAGTGTATATACACCCCGGGGTATCTGCATGTGTGTCTATTGCGTCTTACTCGATTTGTACTTCTCTTGCATCTTTAACGATTTTAACGAAGAAAGATCCTTCTTTTTCGTGGTTGTGTGCTTTGTGTTTATTTGTATATCTCACAGCATCAAGTCTGAGTATCTCTAATACTTCTGCTGCATTCGCAGCTTTCAGCAGTTCATCTTTGCAGTTGTCTACGAGAGAAAGAGCAAACTGAAAAAGAAATACATCTCCTGTTTCAATTAAAGCCTCCATAAAGTCAAACAAAGCTTCAAAAGTTAATACATGTACATTCAACCCAACAAACCACTTGCTTGCATACGCCTCAGCACAAGCCAACTCCTTCAGGTGTGAGCCCAGCTCAGGTTGTCGCTGATCTAATAGTTTCTGCATAACACGAGCATCTCGTACATATGCTACAGGAGCTGCTTTGAAATACCCCTGTAGATACAGCCGGTGAAGACCCACACACAGACGCAGCACGTCAGATGCAGGCAACACCAGCAACAAAAAAGAAACCACAAAACCCAAACCCTGATGATAATCTAATAACTCGGGCCATAGAGAAGACAACACCTGAACAAACAAACACACAAACAACACACAAACACGAACACATATATACACGCATCATACGCCTTGCATACAATCCCGCAACAGGAGCGAATCCACCTCGCTTTCCTTCAACCGGTATAAACACAAAGCACACACACAGCAGCTGACTCCATACAGAAAAAATTTATTTCATACAACATGAATCAATGGCCGCATGCAGCAGCAGCAAGACAGAAAGCATATCGCGTCATCGCCGCTTTTAGGAGTGAGTAGGGATCAATGAAGCTGTATTATGGGTAACAGAATTTAACCAGGTTTAATAGGGTTTATTAGGGTTTAAAAGGGTTTAGAATCTAGGGTTTAGAGTTTAGGGTTTAGGGTTTAGGGTTTAGGGTTTGACCTCAACGAGCTGTTGTCTGCATTCTTCAGACTTGAAGGTTCTTTCGGCATCGAGCTTAAATATACGTTTAGCTGCTTCATCATCGCAATTGGGTTTGAGAGAGATTTGTTCTATTGTATCTTTTCCGTGTTTTTTGTCTAGCAGCTGCAGCAGCCGCTGAGCTCGCTGCAGCAACTCATCAGCAGACTCGGGTCTGAAGAAGTTAGCGTTGCGGTTCAGCAGCGGCGCCTCCTTCTCCTTCTCCCAGAACTCACTGCTGGCTATCATCTTTTTGAAATGAATCTAAAAAATATATAATAGTAAAACGAAAGCAAGAGAGGAGGTAGAGGCAGAAACAACCAAAGAAAATCCTGCTGATGTGGCGCACCGAATGCACGAGAAAACCCCTTGCAAGCTGTGAAAAGTTGTTGAAATGTCAAGGAGAGAAAAAAGCAGAATGAAGAAAACAAATGTAAGAAAACAAAAAGAAGGAAAGAGAAAGAAGAAAACAAATCCCCCAGGAAAAAGTTAAACTGCGCACACGAAAAAGCAGCGATAAACAAATGAAGATCTGTCTAGACACCCCAAATGCCACTCTTTCTGAACTCCTCCGCAAATATTAATTCACGGAAAATTCAAAATGGCAAAAAAAACGAACAAAAATGTCGGCTCCTTAAAACCCTCTTTCAATGGCGGCTGCATGCAACCAAGAAAGCCAGCAGTCGTCATTGAGGCGGGAGCTGTTGTTTCGAGTCTTTTTTCGCTGCAATTCTGCTTAAAATATCAGAAATTACACTCATTTCAAGCTATTTATCGACTTTTCTGCGAGATTCAGGTGTACAGACACCCCAATATCCTTCGCCGTTGACGGTCAACGAGTCGTTGAAATTCGGCGTTCATTTCTTCTTTCTTTGCTTTTTGATTCCTCTACAGTTTGTGTTTAAGCAAAATAAACGACTCATAATACAAGTTATATTATTCCATTTCTTCTTGTTTCGTATTTTCAAGCCGCTTTCCCCTCTTTGCCCGCCCCCCGGGCGTATGGTTGAGTCTGTTGCCTCTGACAGCGAGGGTTTTTGTGTGTGTATCTACCGCAGCAGCTTCATTCACTTCTCCTGCAGTATAATTATGCATTGCATAGTGATGTAGACTCATTAAAAAAGAATACAAATCCACACAAAAACCTCTCTGTATCCCTCTTCTCTGTCTCTCCGTTGCCGAAGGAAGATGAATTCCTCTCCTGCAGCTCAACTCGCATCGGCTGGCGCTGACTCCAGCAGCAACAGGAACCAACAGCAAGGGTTCCCTGCCGCTGCAGCTGCTGCTGCTGCAGCTGCTGATACTGCTGCTGCTGCAGCTTGTGTACCTCGTGAGGAGAGCTCCAGCATCTCTTTTGACTTAGAAGGAAGGAGAATGGGGCGGCGCTGTCTCTACAGGGCGTTTGTCTGCCCGATGCTGCTTCTGTTGATGCTGGGTTTATTCTCTGTAAGTCTTTCTCTTCTACATTTCCCCTTTTTTTTCTTTTACGCGTTCTTTGTTTGTGTGGCGTCGGCAGTGTATGCTGCGATGCAGCTCCTCGCTGCACCCCACTTAGTAGAGAGCAGCAACAGTGTTGCTGCTGATGTTCGTGCTCATTTCTTCCCCTTTAGTGCTGCTACTGCTGCTGCTGCTTTTGCTGCTGCTGCTGCTGCTGCTGCTCCTGCTTCAGGGGGCGCGGTGTTCCAGCCTCAGTATGTCTCGGCCTCTGCCCGAGATGGACGGCTGGTTCTTCGTTGCGAAATACATCCGCCCGGAATGGTTTCAGGTGAAGTCCACAGCTTAACAAGCATAGAAAGAGACAAACTCCCTCTTTCTCTCTCTTGGGTTGTCTCTCTCCCTGCCTCTCTGCCTCTCTTGCAGAAACGATGCTGAGGGTTTAGGGTTTACATGAATTGTTTCTCTCTCTGCCTCTCCTCCTCGCTCTCTCTAAGTTGCAACACCGGTGTTGAGGGTCTAGGGTTTAGGGTTTAGGGTTTAGAAGGTTGTAGGCCGGGGAGGAACTTTTCTGCTGCTGCGAGATCAGCTAGCGGCCACAGCGCCCCCTCTTATTTCATGTTTAGGGTTTAGGGTTTAGGGTATATTTCAGCATTTAGTTAAAATATAAGAGTGATGCTCAGCTGCTTGCTCTTTGTTTTGTTGCTGAGCTGTCGAGACACCTGAAACGTCTCCTGCGGTGTTTTGGCGCGCAGTGGACCCTCACGATTCTCATTTTCTTAACTTTCATCATTTTGTCCCAGCTGAGTTGCTGTAAGCCAGGCCACACATATATATGTATACTGTGTATATAATGTATAGTGTACATATATATATATATATATATATATATATATATATATATATATATATATATATATATATATANGTATATAATGTATAGTGTATATATATATATATATATATATATATATATATATATATATATATATATATATGCACATATGTATGTGTATATTTATGCGTATGTTGCTTTGTTTCTCTTTGATTTATACCGTGTCGTGTGTCTGCCCATTACCTCTCTTTTTTGGAATTTAATTTTTTTGTTTTTAATTTCTGCGAATCAAACTTTCGTCTGTGGGCGGAGCAGCCGTAGGCCCACTGTCGCCAAACCCTAAACCCTAAACCCTAAACCCTAAACCCTAGACCCTAAAAGGTGGACTCAAAACCCTAATCCCTCCCGCTTTTGTTTACTGCTTTTTTCTTTTTCAGTCCGCCCTGAAGACTTGAATAAATTCGATAAGACAATGAGAACACAAGCCCCCACTGCAGCGGGAGGAAAGGCTGGGGGCCCTGCAGCTGCTGCTGCCGGCCAGAAGCCGAAAGCAGCAAAGAATGCAGCACCGCCCAAAAAAAAACAACGCGATGGTAAAAGTAAAAAATAAATTCGTTCGTGTACAAATTTTTTTTCTTTTTTTCCTTTTTTTTTGAGTCATTTTACACATTTCCTCGCAAACTGACGCCGCACACAACGGCCGTCCGTTGCGGTGTATAGACTGTGGGATCTTTTTCAGTTAATATTTGTAGAGATGCTGCATATTTATTTAAATATATTTAATTATATCAATGTAGGTTCATATTTCCTAGGATATTTATCTACACTTATATATAGACAAACAAAGACTGTGGGGTCTTTTTCTCTTAATATTTGTAGTGGAAATGTAAATTCTATCGAAATATATTTAAATATACAAATATGTATTTACACCAGATTTAATGAGTGGGTTATCCATCTCTACTTGATTGGGTGAAAACAACACCTGTATAAACACCATATTTAGGCAGTATTAAACCTGCATACATGCCTGATATATATATATATATATATACATATATATATATATATATATATATATATATATATATATATATATATATATATATATATATATATATGAAGGAATGTGTCTGTATGTATACCTTATTTAGCGTGTAGTATGTCTGTACAAACACCAGATTTAAGGAATAATATACACGTATGTAGACAGGATTCAGGGGATAATATACCCGCATATACGCTTGACTTAATGTATAATGTGCCTGTGTATAGATGAAACGCTATAAAATCCTGTTCTTATTCTGCTACCAATATGTATGAGAATCTATTAAAAAAGTGGTGATTTGTTATATTTTAGTGTTACGGGTAGAATATGAATAGGATTCATATTCCAACATTACACGAAAAATATACGGCCACTAATGCCTTGTACGGGTGACGCACTACAATGTTTCCTCCCCCCGGCAAGTGTTTGAGATGCAGAAAAAAAAGAAACTGTGCTGGAAACATGCAAACTGCAGAGGAAGCTGTGAGATACAACAAAGGTCCATCGACATGACGTTGGGTGCGCGGCGGGCCTGCGCGTCAGGCCTTGATTTTCTACTCGTTCACAACGACGCTCACACGCCCGGAGGAGCGCAGAGCAATCCTGAAGATGTTCGGCTGTTTCCCACGTAGCCGGGTCTTCAGGGGCGCCACGCCACCTAACTAAGTACTGTGCTGTGTTGGTTTCTCACTACCTTTGGACTATAATATATTCTGCTTTCTTAAATATCAGTGAAACTGCCAAGTGTATCGCCAATTGGTAGCCAACCCACCGCCGCCTCATGAGAAATAAAAACACGAGACGGTACGAAATTAGCTGCGACAGGTGGGAGGGAGTGCTGAGCGATATGCAGCGCTACCGATCCTCCCTGTGATCGTAAACGGATCGGAGAACCACGGTTCGAATTTTATGAACAAGTTTTGTGGTGGAAGATGGCTACTCTAAAGCTATACTTTTTCACTGTTCATAAAGGGAGCATATAGTTGATGTGAATCCGCGAAGGATTTCTGCCTATTTAGCTTGCAGTATATGTGTTTGGGCTCTATCGCAGAAACGGCAGAACATTTTGTTCATGGGAGGTGTTAATGTGGGAGATAGTTGACCCACAATCTCCATGTTTACTGCGGTGAAGAGATTCTCGCCAATCACAAATTCAAAGGGAATGCGTTCTGTTTATGAATGGGCTGTATATATGCAAGCTCCAGTGCGGGAAGGAGTTGTTTCCACTCACGCTCGTCCGATTGAATGCATATACGGATCATGTGCTCGAGCGTTCAGTTCACCGTTGCTTACTGGCTGAGGGTTATAGGCATTAGACATCACACCTTGTGTACTAAAACGAATACATAGCTGATGCCACAGGGCTGATAGCGGGCACGTCTGTCCGACAGAAATTCGATATGTTCCCATGATGTGCTCCGTATAAAAAGGTTTGGTGTTGGGAATGAAATACATCACTTTGCTGATAGGGTCAACGATGACCAAAACCCCATCATGGCCATCTGCTGCGCTTGGAATATCAATGATGAAATTCAACGAAAAAGGATCCCGGCGCCGGGTTAGACTCAGAAGCGGCTGAAGCAAATCGGGTGGTCATTCGGGGGTAGCTGCAGAGCATTTGCAGAGCGTGCAGGAAGCCACATACGAGTTCGTATATGCGTTCATACCAGGCCAGTAGAAATGACGACGTAGAGATTGAAGAGTCTTTTTCTCGCCGCAGTGGCCCCCCCTGACATGGTCATGGTGCGTCTGCATGAGCCTGTTAAGGAACTGAGGAAACTGCGGGACACAGATTTTCCACAAACCATTTAGACACACTCGCAAGTAAGGGAATTGGAAACTAAACGGCAGACGACGCTGACCGATCTCAAACACGGCCGGGAATCCCTTTGCATTTGCGGCGACTCTGTAGGGCTTGTGGAACACGGGGCACTTTTCGTAGGCTGCCACCCAGGCTTGGGGTGCCAGAGAATGGGAGGCATCTGTACTGGAGGGAACTAGAATCTGAGTTCGGGACGGCGACGGTGCAGCTGGAGATGACGTAGATGGGCCTGAGGAAGAAGGTTCCGATACTGGGTTTGTAGGAGAGGGTGGGGCAGGGGGATTCGATGAAGTGGCATCGCCGAGAGATACGGAACCGTTGGTCTGCTTGTTTGGTGGGGGGTGGCGTTGGTCTGCGGCATCGAGACAATCCTGCCGACGTTCTGTAGTAGACGAAGAGGTCGAGGGTGGTGCTCTTGATGATTGAGCGGGAACGGAGACTTGCTGTCTTTCGCGATAGAAACCTTGACAAACACGCGCATAAGTAGGGTTGCTATTGGAGGTGCTAGTACGCGAGGGGGTCGAGGCTGGTGTTGTTTGTGGGTGCGGAGGAATGGAGGGTTGCTCTCTGTCGCGATAGGAACCTTGGCGAGAGCCCGCATAATCAGCATTGGAACTGGAACTGCTGGTACGCGAGGGAGTCGAGGGCGGTGGTGTTGGTTGGCGTGGGGGACTGGAGGGTTCCTGTCTTCTGTCGCGATAGGAGCCTTGGCGAGCATGCGTGTAATTAGCATTGGAACTGGATGCGCTGCTACGCGAGGGATTCGTGGGCGGTTGTGTTGGTAGGTGGGCGGGTAGGGAGGGTTGCTGTCTGTCGCGACAGGGACGTTGGCGAACACGCGTGTGACTAGCATTGGGATTGGAAGTGTATGCTGTGCTCGCTGATTCGGCCCGGGATTCTTCAGGCGGTAACCTGTTTGATGAGCGGTAATTTCGACGCGTTTCAGCAGTTGGAGCCTGACGAGGATCTGGATGATCAAAAAACTCTGCTCTAGCACGACGGATCTGGGAGAAGAGTGAATCTCGTCGATCAAGAAGTGAAACAAGGACATCTGCTGCCTCTCTCCAAGAACGGAAACGATCATATCCATGATCTGACAAACGTCGGACTATTCCCGGTGGAAGATTCGCTAAGAAAATAGGAACAAGCAACGAGGAATCTGGTATGGGCCCTGAAAGGAGGCAATTCGAGAAATCTTCTACATAAAGTTGTGCATCTCCTTTCCAAGGTACATTAAACAATCGCTGTGCATGGCGCCGAGGCGATCGAGTAGAGAAATGATACAATAACGCCGACTTGAGCTTTTCCCAATCAGAGAAATCAAACTTTTCTTCATATAATGTCAACCAAACATTCAGAGCTTGTCCCCCCAAATAATTTCGGAGTCCATGTCCCCACTGGGCAACGGGATAGCCTGCAGTTGTGAATGCCTTTTCTGCTAAATCGAGGAAAGCAGGCATGCGTTGCCCGTGTTCTATATATAAAGTATTGGCCCGTTGTGCAGAGAATATGGGTACCGCCACGGGGCCATAGAGTGGAGGGGTACTACGCGCTGACGGAGAAGGAGATGGAGCATCCTTGTGCGTTCGTACAGGTACTGGATGAAACTGAGGCTCCATACTAGGGTGTTTCAGTCCCCGCGAGCACGATGCAGCAGCCGGAGTGTTGGAATTTCTCCGGCCTACCGGCCTTGAAGGGCAGGTGGTGTTTGAACGTCTATCCACCGCGTTGTTCATTGTTCTTTTTTAAAAAATTGTCGAGGGTTGATGCTTGCTTAGAAGAACTCCCGGCGGAGGCAGAGCGGGCTGGCAGTGATGGACTTTGGCGCTGCAGCAGAAGGGGACTGCAGAAACTCAATCGATATTGCAATAGATGATGAAATCAGCGGTTGCTGAAGGGGCAGGGAGGGGTCGAGGGGCTTTATACAGATACACCAGGAAAAGACCCTACACCCTGTTGGAGGCAGAAACTCAGCCAATCGGATCTGGTTGTACCACGGGACTTCACCGGAGCCACCGAGATTCTACTGCGTGTTCTTGGCCATCTACTTGCTGACTAAACTGAACCTTTGTTTCAAAAGATGTACAAAGATAACTGGGTTCAGCTGAGCGGTCACTGCTTTGCCTTCAAGAGAGTAGGTCCCCTTGTCTGATCAACAACACAAACCCGCTTAGGAAAAGCAGAGAAGAACATAAACTGGCTACTGGGGGCAAGACTGCTGAGGCCTTCACTATGTTCTCCGAAGGTTCCTCAATTTGAATGCCCTGGGTTTCAGCAGGGCACTTCCAGCTTTACCGGAGATATGCAAACTACGAAAAGTGTTTATACGTAAATATGTACATATATATATCATATGATTTTTAATTGAAATAGTTGACAAGAAGTTTACTTCATTAAATCCTAGTGAAAAAAAATCCAATAACGTAAGAAAGGATGGTCTTCTCAACAGGCGTCAAAAACGAAAGGTCTTTAGTCGTCGGCCGAATGAGCTGAACCGGTAGCTAAAGACGAAATATAAACAAGAGATTATATATTACCAAAATTCCAAGAAACATTGAGATACAAAGTCCCGAAGGAGCAGCAGAATGCCCATCTACTGGGCATCCTATGTTTGTTGTCAGTGTGCCCGGTCGCCGACAGCATACAGAAGTTGTACAGCTCTGGTTGAAGGAGCAATGGAAATATCATGAGTAACATTCGGTCTTTATTCTGTTACCAATACGTCTGAGAATCTATAAATAAATTACTCTATTAATATTCTAAGCTTACACTAAAATGTAACGGAACTCATACCTTGTACGGCTCGTGAACGACACCAGCAGCCCAAGGCCCGCATTTGTTGCAAGGGATTACTGCACAAATTTTGTTGAATATTACAATTAAACGGCTTGTTAAGCAGCATATTGAGCCAATTAAATACAGGTTTCGTTATCTAATAGATTAACTTCTTCTTCGTTGTACACCAAGCAGCCTTTGCCACCGTCGGCCTGGGGGGGCCCCCCCGCCTCGCGCAATATGTTTCACTGCTCTTCCCCCTTCATTTCTTCTTTTTTGTTATAATATTGATAATTATATTAGTATTAGTGACTATAATAATACTTTGGTGCATCGACTTTCGTTGTACTCCTTCTACAATGCGGGAGTTCCTCACGGCGTGGCCTTGTTTTTCTTTTTTTGCATGAAGATGTAAACACGCCAAACACCAAATTCGGCTGAGTCCGCAGGCGCGGTATCTCTGGCCTTTTTTTTATTTTATCCCAATTGTTTTCCCCGGATTAACTGATTTTGCTGTTTATGCAGCGGAAAAGACATGCTGACGGGGCCCCCTTTCGGTGGGCCCATTGGCCGCTGCTGCTGCTGCTGCTGCTGTTTGCAGCAGCACGAACAGCAGCTATCTCCACAGCTTGGGAGTCCCGGGACCCACGGAGGAGCCTGTTTGCCCCTCCCCCCGCCTTCGTCTCCTTGCGCGCCTCGCCCGTCGGCAAGCCGTTCTCTTTGATGGCTGGTGCTCCCGCTACTGCAGCTAGAGGCCAGACGGTCGAGTGTCTGTACACCGCAGCTGGCGGCCTCAGCAGGACGATGAGAGGGAGACAAAGAAATTGCAGCGATCCTTCAAGGAGTTCGAGGAGATTTGGGTTTTCTATTCTCCTCAATCCAGACGCAGCTACAAACAGTCAGCAACTCGAGCAAATGTCCGTACAGATTCAACTGGTGTAGTTGTAGTTGCAGAAGCAGCAGTATCAACAGCAGCAGATGCAGCTACTCCTGCAGTAGAAGCTGCGGCGCCAACAGCAGCAACAGCCGTCGTTTGGGTTTCCTCCTTGCTTGCGGCAGCTTGTACGACTACAGGCCTTTTCCCTGGGGTATACAGACATTCGTTTGTGTGTTTTTATTTTATTTTCATATTTTCAGGCATATGGCTGCAAGCCGCCAGTTTGCGCGTCTGTGGGCAGAGAGCGGCGTGCAGAAGGAGGTCCGTCGGAGGTGTCGACACACCCGGAGGGTGACGCGGGGCCAAGGGGGGAGGCGAGAGGTGCTGCGGCGGCGGCTGCAGCAGCGGCTGCTGCTGCGGCAGCAGAAGGAGGAATGCAGCAGAATAAACTGGAGCGAACCCCTGCAGCTTAAGCCCCAGCATTTGAAGCGGCTTATAACGGCCCTCAAAGAGAACAGCCAGGCAGAAGAGGAGAGAGAGAAGCAAGAAAAAGAAAATGCAATAAATAAAGCAATGTTAAAACAAACAGCACAAACAACTCAAAGCCCTCCTGTCGTTACATAAACAAATAAGCGCTTGAACACTACCAATATCCACGCACACACACACGGACAGACGCCCTTCTCTCTGCGCTCGCATGCATTTGCATGCAGTTGCATGCGTTTGCATGCAGCTGAACGTCTTACATCGACTCGCATGCACGGGCCTGCATGCATCTGCGTGCAAGTTGCACACAGACCGGTCTGCGGCTTTATAGACAGCAGGCAGCACCAGAAGCTGCTGCTCAACGTACGAGTGTGTGTGAATATATATATATATATATATATATATATATATATATATATTTTCTAATGTACAAACCGATAGGCAGCTACATTGGCGCTGCTGTTTATTGGACTTCTCCCCTCTTTTCGTTTAAATCTTTTTGTTTAGTTTCTCTAGTTTAGTCGTGTGTAAACGCTTCTCATCAGCCCGAACTGTCGAGACACTTCAGATGTACACAAGCTGAAGAGGAGAGAGCGGCCTTGGCCTCTCTTCGCTTTCCTTTCTGAGTGCGTTCTACTGCCTACTGCTGTCTGTACACCTCACTAGCGTTAACTAGTGTCTACTGTCTGCATACCTCAATAAATTCTACTGTCTGTACACGCGAACATCAAAGGGCATCTTCAGTACTGCCTACTGTCTGTACACCTCAGCCTTTAAAGGCATATTCAGCTTCATCACTACTATCTACTGTATGCACACCTGAACGCCAAAAGGCATATTCAACTTTTTCTCTGTTAGTTCTACTGGCCTTCGCCTCTGACGGATTGCCCCACGGCTCAAACAACACTCTTTAATGTCTCTCCACCCCTTCATTCCCCCCCCCCCNGCCTCTGACGGATTGCCCCACGGCTCAAACAACACTCTTTAATGTCTCTCCCCCCCTTCATTCCCCCCCCCCCGTTCTCTTGAGGTGCTGCTGCTGCAGATGCAAGTCTTCGACTTGCTACTGCAGCAGCTGTTGATGCTGCAACAGCCGCTGCAACGGCAGCCGCTGCTGCAGCAGCAGCTGCAGCAGCAGCTGCAGCAGCCCTTGTGCTGCTTGCAGCGCAAGATGTGCGTGCATGCAACTGCCTGTTGGAGTGCTATGAAGGAGAGGAATAGAAGAAGAAAGAAAGAAATAATTAAAGAAGAACACCTCAACCGTAAATAGTGTGGCACTTGCCCATGGTGCTCTTTATGTGCAGCCGCTTGACGTTATTCCAATTCTTCTTCAGCAGAGACACAAGGAAGTTGATAGCCATCGTCAGGTTGTAACGCACCTGTACGTACACCCCAAATGCAGCAACAAAATCCCAAACCATCTAAACAAAACAAACATCCTCAACCTCCTGCAGCACGCAAAACCCTAACAGCCGCCGCTGCAACCAAAGTCAACAACCAAACCCTAAACCCTAAAGCTTCTGAGCGCTGTCTGTTTACTTTACCTGGGCCTCTGTCATCTCCACGTTGGCCACGGCAACGCCCATGCAGAGGACTTTCTTGAGTTGGAATTTAACAGAAGAGCGGACTTCAAGGATTTTGTCTTCAATTTTGTCTTGGTGTGTAATCAGGGTGGGGAACTTGCCCGCCTTGTTAAGACCAGGACCGAGGTAACGCGGGATCTGAGGGATCAGAGCCTGAGAGGCCAAGAAGGCGTCGTATCTAAACAACCCACACACAAGTGCAACAAGCCACATGTGTTTGTATCTGTATATTTTCCTAATATACACTATAAATATATGTATGTACACGCAGTGTACAGACAGAACGACGCCTGAAGGAGGCAAGCTATGCTGTGCAGAGAAAAAAAAAAGTATAACACACTTGCGGGCCAGCTTCTTGACAATCTTTTTGTTTTTGTTGATCTTCTTGAGGGCTTCAATATCCATACAGTCGAGACCCAAGGCCTTCGCCTCCTCCATGTGCACGGCATCACCTATCACACATACCTGCAAATACAGCAGAAGACAGAAGGCCGCCGGAGATCTGAAAAGGGAAACGAGACACAAACTAAAGCATGCACAGAGGCATGTACAGACAAACAGGCAGAGCCAAACACAAACAAACACAGAAACAAGCACGAGAAAGCACCTACCTTTGACTTGGCACGGGGCACGTGCGGCAGCCGCACAGAACCCGAGAAACGCTTGTCTCTCTGTGTGTCATAGTCCTTCAGGCCTGCAGCCAAGCAGAGACAGAGAGGCACAACAACACAGAATTGCGTGAACGCGAACAGCTTGAGCAACGCAAGGACCACAGTGGAGGAGGCACAGGAAGAATTAGCTAAGATGAGCAACATGAGAAAAAGGTACGGCATGCATGCAGATGTTGAAATGGAATGTATCGGGAGTGATCTGCCTACTGATCTGCAGCTCAATTGTCTCCACAAATTTTCTCTTCTTCTCCTGCGACCCCTTCAAAATGGAGGCGATGGCCGCGTTGAGGGTCTCCTGGCTTAGCTTGCTGCACATACATTCAAGAAGCATAGACATACATGTCTCCATACAAACCACCCGAAATGCAAGGCGCGAATTCTCTCCACTATTCAGCGGCATGAAGCAGGCCGCTGGTACCCAAAGCCCATCACTCCCCCACAATATGCACACACATGCAGGCGCCTCCAAAGGCGCTCTGCAATGCATCATCAGTTTCCCCTCCCGGTCGATATACACCGCAAGCTGCAACGAGTGCCCCGAGAACACCGCGACGGCAGCCATAGCAAGCCCCAGTGCGGGAATCGAGAAGCACAGCGCATCTGAAAACGCCTAAGGCAGTGCACGGCATTTATTCCACTCGAAACGAGCTGAACATTCATTTGCTGTCAATACGCCGTCGGTCTGGCGGCAGAAGAAGTACGAAGCGTCCAGCCATAGACATCAAGCGGCTGCGTGTGGAAACCTCAAACCTTTTCTTGTTTCTCTTCAGCAAACCAAAATATTTATTCATTAAAATGCAAATGAAGAGTTTAAATAACCAAATTCCGCCATTTCTACCCGAGGATCGCCCCACCGTTTCGCAACCGATGAACCGTCAGCAAGGCGGGCGTACCTCATTTTTGTGTTTTCAGAAGCAGCCGTTCAGCACAGAGTCCTGAAGATCCCTCCCGAGGCTTCTCCTGCTCGGTTTTGTTCTTTTTTTCTCCCAATTCCCTCTTCAGTGCTGCAGGTCGGCGATACCGTGTGGGTGGGGCGCAGCGGCCGCAGCCCCGCAGTTCGGTTGCCTGCGTTGTGGGGGGAGAGAGAGGACCTCGTTCTCATGCAATGCATCTTCGGCTGCAAGTTGAGTTCGTGTTTTCGAGGAGTATTGTAGTTTTGTACAACTACTGCTTTCCTCTCTGTCGCCTGCAGCTGTTCCGGCCGCCTCCATCTGCCTAGCAGGAACCAGCAACAGCACCGCTGCAGCGTGTTGAGGGCCCAGCAAGATGGCGGACTCCAAGGCTCCGTTCACAGTGCGTATTCGCAAGTTGTTGACGAACCCACTGTTGCAGCGGAAGCAGATGTGCGTCGATCTGCTGCACTTGGGCCGTGCGAACGTGAGCCGCAAGGAGCTGCAGCAGCGCCTCATGCAACAGTTCAAGGTTCAGGACCCGCGCTGCATCATCGTCGGTAACCTCTCCACTGCCTTTGGTGGTGGCAGAAGCAGAGGACAAGCCTGGATATACGACGACTTCAAGGCTGCACAGCGCTTTGAACACCGCTACAGACTGGTCAGGATGGGCGTCGCCGAGGCCCAGCCCAAGAAGGGACGCAGAGCCACAAAGGAGCTCAAAAACAGAAAGAAGAAGGTAAAATGCGCTTCAATAGGATACGATCACTGTCCTGCAGAGGGTCCGATGCGGCTTGTCCAGACCGCTCCTGCTGCCTGCTGGGGACGGTTCTCTCTGGGGCCCTTTCTTGCTGTCATGCATGCGGGTACCGGGGTGTATGTACACTGTCTGTTGTTGCATCTTGAGTTTCTGCTTTTACTGTGGTTGCAAACTCTCAGGTGCGCGGAACGGAGAAGGCCAAGACGACAGCTGCGAAACAAAAGTAAACGTTGCATTTTTACTCTTCTGGCGGTCTGCATCTCATCAGCTTCGTTGGGGTATATCTCGGGCCTCCAGGACCTGCGTAGAACTTGCGTCCTGGAGGTTTGTGTGTGGAAAGAGTCAGCAACTACAGCAACAACTGCAACAGCAACAGCAGCAGCAGCAGCAGCTGTCGCTGTCTAGATACCGGAAGTGCTGGCAGCCAGCCCCGGCTGCAAGCGGCGCCATTCTTCTTTTCTTCCCAACAAAAATCAACTGGTTGTTAATTTTGTTGGAGGTGCAAAGGAAATGCATGCAATTTGCTGCGTCTGCAGAACAGCTTAAAGGCAGTTGTTTGCCGCATAGTACCCACAAGCATAAATTCTTAGGGTTTCCTTACGTGCACGCAAGCGGCGACTCCTTTGTATTGCTAGTATAGCAGGGAGTGTTTCAGTGTTGTATGCAGATTAATATTTTTTGTTTGTGTATTGCCTGTATGCATATATGATGGCCTTATGAACGGGGCACCCTATAGACTTGGCTAAGGGTTGATAGACGTCGCCCGACATACCGGCATTGAATATATTGCAGCGAATATATTGCCTTGCACTGATGCGTCCAGATACAATCCAGAGAGCATGTGTTGCAGCAACTTTGTACAGCATTGGTATACAGACAGTTGAATTCAGCTGTGGTTTTGAGTTTTGCTTTTGGCTTGAAGGTTCTAACTGGCCCCTGAGGAGAAGTTTGTGTTGTTATTCATTAGTAAAATGGTGGTGTGAACTACACGCAGGTGTTCTTAAGGTGCAGTTCTCTTTTGGGTATTCCACTCGCATTTACTTCTCGCTTGCCTGACACTGCACCTTGGCGGGGAACCCGTAGGAGCTGCTGTAGGCTGAACAGTTTAATTGGCCTCAAGAATAATACAAAAGTAGTAGTTTAATTGCTACGGAGTTTGCCGAATGTATCTGTTGGTATATACGGGTACTTGTTGTATGAGGAAACAAAATAGTATAAAGAATAAGGCAATCAAGGCAAACTCCAGACGTCCCGAGCTGGAGTATCTTCTGGCGATATATTTGCCATTTCGTCATTCAAATAATAAAAGCTCTTCTTATCTGCTGTGCGGATACTGATGTTTCTGTTGTTTACGATGCCCGCAATGACCAGCTGCATCGGTTTTCTCTGCTTTTAAACTCCTAGAAAAGCAGTCTTCTGCATTTCTGAAGAAGGGAAAGCTCCAGTCAATTTGCAACGGGTAGGAACCGTCCCAACGCCCGATTTGTGGTGTACAGACACTGCGATGCGAACGCCAGATGCTGGCTCAAGCTGAGCACGTCGTTTGTTGTTGACTTTATCTGTCTTTTAATGCTAAATTCCGTGAGTTTTTTTCATCAGCAGTAATTCTTCTTCAGAAGGATAGTCCATCAGAGCCATTTCCCTAGCTTTTTGGCTCTGAGGTACTGCTGGACCACTCGGGGTTTCATCTCGCCGTTAGACGTAAATACACCGGATCGTTGTATTTCTCCCTGTTTTTCTTGGTTTTAGTTCGTTATTCTTCATAGTCGCTCACTTTTAACTTAAGAGAACTCCACGAGGCGTCGAAAAAGACGCAGTGGTTCACAGGCAGTGGCGACCGTGAGGCTAGGACGCTCGACGATTCAACTTGCCGCTTCTTTTTTGCATCACCTTGGCTCTCCTCTTCTTTCTCGTGCTTGTGAACTCTTCATTTCACCGAAGGTTATATTACCAGTCAGTCATCGCATGACTACACCACGGGCAGCGCCGTCGACGACTCGCTGCTACTGCAGGATCCCTGCAGTGTTTTTCTTCCCTCTTGGAGCGACTGTACATGAAGCTGAACAGAGCAACAGTAGGGCGCTGAATCTCAAACATAGCCGCCCATACGCCTTCCCTGCCGGTCCTGGCGCCAGTCGGCTGCGTGCTAAAGCAGCAGTAGGCAGCAACACTGAGACTGCAGCAGCAGCAGCAGGAATAACAGCTACTGAAGCAGCGCTCTTGCAGCAGCAGCGCTGCTGTTGAGTTGAACTCAACCTTTCTAGAAGCCAAAGAGTTTTAATGGGGGCTGCGGCCTCCTCCAGTGTAGACGGCGATGTGGGGTCAGGCGAAATTCAAACAGAACAGCAGCAGCCGCACCCACAGCGGCAACGGCAGCAGCAGCAGCAACAACAGCAGCAGCGGCAACAGCAAATCGTCTCGACAGGGGAATCGGCAGCTGTTGACTCCCCGGTAGCGCCTCCAACTGCAGCAAGAAACGCGCAGTCTACCGAGCGTGATCCTTCCGCTGCTGCTGGTGCTGCAGCAGCAGCAGCTGCTGCTGCTGATGCAGATATTGCAGATGCAGCTGACTTTGTAGCTCCTCAAAAGGGGATGCGGACAATTGGACTTGATTCTATTTTTCAGTTGCCGAAGCTGGCGTTGGCTGCAGCTGTGTGGCCCGATGAGGCAGCAGCAGGTCCCCTAGCAGCAGCAGCAAAGGTGCAGCACCAGCGGCAGCAGGACGTCGGAGCTCCTTCCGTTGCAGCAGCAGCTGCATGCATCAGCCGCTACAAAAGGCTGCTGCTGCAGCAGCGTCTGGCGTCTCTGGAGCGGCAGAAAGAAGAAGGGAGAGGAGGCGGGGTTTCAACGAGCAGTGCAGCAGCATCAGCAGCAGGTGTACATGCAGACAGCCTGGATGCATGTACACCTCAGGAGGAGGCTTTCGATTGCGTCTCCCTTGCAGGCCTCACTATGATGGAGACGGGCGTCGCCTGCACTCCCTCCTTAGACAGCCTGACGCGTCGGCTTGGGATGTATGAGCAGCTGCACCGACTGAAGCAGCAACTCGAAGCACAGCTGCAGCAAACAAAAAACAAAATAACGCTGATAGAGAAAAACATAGCAGATGCTTCAGGTGCAAAGTTCAACAGAAACAATAGCCGCAGCAACAGAAGCAGCAGAAGCAGCAGGAGCAGCGACAGCAGCAGCTGTAGTGAAACAGAGAAGGAAGGAAAGCACAAGGAGAAAGGAAAGAAGACAAAAGACGCTGCATCCAAAAGACCGTCGGGACTGGTGGGCCGAAATACTCCTCCAGGGCAGCACTGCAAGCAGCAGCAGCAACAGCAGGAGCAACAGCAGCAGCTGCAGCAGCGAAAGAAAGGACAACAGCAGCAGCAGCAGGAAGTTGACGGTCAGCATGTTGGGGGCGTTGAGCGCACGTCTGTTGGTGTTTATCCCTTTGCTGCTGCTGCTGCTGGTTCCACCTCTTCTGCTGCATCTGCAGCAGCAGCAACACAGGAGCTGCTGCAGCTGGAGTGTACATGCATGGAGTTGCAAGCCGACATTGAAACCTTAAACAAGGCCTGTGCTGAGCTGCATGCGCTGCTGCAGCAGGTGTGGCTGGCATCGAAGATGCCTCTAAACCACAAAATAAATAAAACAGAATTTAGACAGCTCTGGTGTTGCAACAAAGACGATGACAAACAACAAATGCAACTCGCAGACAAGCTCTTCGACTTATGTCGGCTCGCAGCCAACAGACTCCAACGCCTCAACTCCACCAGCAGCAGCAGCAGCAGCAACAGCAGCAGCAGCAGCAGCAGCAGCAGCAGCAGCAGCAACAGCGGCGTTGACTGCGGCTGTAATTGTGGGTGTGGAGGCGGGGGATCGGAGCGGCTAACGTTCACAGATTTGTTGCATCAGCTGCCCCCAAAGGCTTTGGAGTGTATGTGGTGTCGCGCAGAGCTGCGGCGAAAGGAAAGGCAGCAGTATCGTTATTTTTGGATTTAGATTATTTAAATAAACATTTTTTTATTTTTTTCTGAAAAACACTTTCTTTTATTAAACATTTTTTTATTTTTTTCTTAAACACACTTTCTTTTATTCCTTTCTTGTAAACACTTCCCTCTACTTTTCCCCAAATATACTCCTCCCTAGTGTACTAACGAGACAGACAACGGCGTGCAGCGCTGCTTCACTCTGTGGCAGCAGCAGCAGCAAAAATACTAGCAGCAGCAGCAGTAATACAAGCAGCAGCAGCAGCAGTAATACAAGCAGCAGCAGCAGCAGTAATACAAGCAGCAGCAGCAGCAGTAATAAAAACGGTAATAGTTTCAGGAGTTGCTGCATTGAGAAAACCATCAGCAATTAGAGCAGAAGTTGATGCGTTTAGAAAGGCAGTGTTGAATTGAAGAAGGAAAAAAGCAACGAGCTGCTCATGCCGATATTTGTGGTGTAGGTACACCGCAATGGGCAGGCATCCGTTGCAGTGTGCGTACACCTCAGTGGGTATTGGTTTCATTGTTTGTGTTTTTTTTTTGCTTTCATCTCCTTCAGTCTTTGTGAATCTGCATGATACGAATGCCGTTCTTTCCCCCTTCGTATTTAAACCACCGACCCAGCCGGCTTTCTGTGCTGACAGCAGCAACAGCAAAGGAGTGGTTGCTAGACAGGGAGATCCCACTCACTGCTCCTCCAGCCCCAATGCATGCACCAGGCAACGCGCGCAGAGAGCCGCCTCCTGCTTTCTCTGTAGCATAGACAAGAAACAACAAACAATGAAGCTGTTGCTTATGCATATGAATCCGAATAAAGACGACACAGAATGCTGCATGCATGCAGTGTATTGCCACCACATTCACTTGTAGGTGCATGCACGCGTCAGAACACGAAAAAGGGGCATTGAGGAAATCATTCGGGGCTGCTGCAGCATGCATGCGAGGCGAGAACAGAGGCGGCGAAGGAACAGCATCTGAACAACTAAACTGCATCGAAGTATCTAAACAGAATCTAAACAAACAAGCAGAATATAAACGAATAAGCAGATAACTTAATATAATATGAACAGTTGAAGAGAACCTGAACAAGTTGAGAGAATGTAAGCAACGCCGCAGAATCTAAAAAATTAAAAAGCATCTATAAACAATTCCACCGAAAGTAAACATGTAAACAGAACCTAACAACTGAACAGAAACTGAAACTGAACAAGTAGACAGAATATGTAACACCTACTGGCGCTTTGGGTTGCCTCCCATAGCTGCACAGTTCCCTCTTCTGTGCCCACAAGCAGCGCGTCAGTGAAGGGGAGAGCGCAGAGAGCAGAGACGGCTGTTGCAGCTGCTGTGGCTCGTAGGGGTGCGGGTGCTTTCTGCAGCGCCTGGAGTGTATAGTCTGCGGGAGAAGCATCAGCAGCAGCAGCAGCAGCTGCTGCTGCTGCTGCTGCCTGCTGACTGACCCTCACACACGACAAAGGACGCTTGCAGCCGCTGTTAAACAACGCCAGCAAACCCCCTTGGGTCCCGCATGCAAAGAGAGACGGAGACATGATCGCTACCGAATCTACGCAAGACCCCAGAGGAGGAAACGCCGCGTGTGTGTCTTGTACGAGCTGAGGATCACCAAAACAACACAACAACCAGCAGCATCAACAGCAGCAGCACATAAGCAGAAGCAGCAACAGCAGAAAGAAACAAGCACAACAGAGGAACGAGAATTGCCATGCCGAGTTTGAAATACAGCTGAAGAAATGTGAACAAAAAAAAACAAGAAATGAAAATGATAAAGACAACAGCCATGCATTCACATGCATGCAGACGCGCATGCATACAGCTCAACGAACAACAAACCGAAGAATGGCAGAGACAGGCAGAGATTCAGCAACAGATGCAAATAACAACCAGGAAGGCGGGAAAGCTGTTTCCTTTGTTATTATAAATATATACATATATACGCACATATATGTAACAGAAAGAGAAAGAGACAGAGACAGAGACTGCGACAGAGACAAAGAAAGACACAGGGCACAGACCGATACAACAGAGACGCAGACACAAGCAGATAATACAGAGGCACACAGAAGAGACAGACAAAGATATAGAGAAGGAGACATGACAGAAAATGAGAGCGACAGACAGCAGAGAGACAGAGAGAGAGAACAGAGGCCGAGCGGCCCGCAGAGCATACAGACACAGATGCAGAGAAACGTGCTGCTGTACAGACAGTACAGATAATTTCTACTAATGTTTCGTGCCCATGATAATATATTATTTATTATTATATTTCCGCACTTTCCAGTTTCTGAGGGTGCCGTCGTTGCCGCCCGTGATGGGTTTGTTGGCCTGTAAGGTGTCTATACAGTTGACTTCAGAGGCATGACCATAGAAAGAGTTGGCGAGGCTACGGCAGCTGACGCTCCACACTTTAATTGATTTGTCGCTGCTACAACTTAATATTTCTCCTTCTGAATCTCTCTCTCCCAGTCTCCCCCCATTTAAACAAAGACCTGTAATAGGACCCCGGTGACCCCGCAGCTCAAACATACACCTGAAAACAGAACACATATAACAGCCGTATGCATGCAACTAGAGTGACAGAGGCAGAGATGTAGACGGAGATATAGAACGAGACAGACAAAGATAGAGACAAAGAGACAGAGACAGGCGCAGGCAAAGAGACAGATACTGCCAGCGAGGCATTCACATAGACTGAGACAAGGAACAGAGACAGAGACAGCCGCATACCTCTCGTTGGAGGCCCGCGGGTCCCAGGCTTTAATTGTGTGGTCAGCACCACCGGAGAAGAGAAGACGTTCATCCCCAGTAACACAAACACTCAACACAGCGCGAAAATGTCCCCTAGTGTTTGCATGTTTATTGCTGCTGCTGCTTTTGCTGCTGCTTCCGTCTGCTGCACCACCGAAGCAGTTTCTCTGGCCCTTGAAGATCTCCTTCTTCCCCGTCTCCAAGTCCCACCGGATCACGCAGCAGTCTTTCCCCCCAGTGTATGCATACCCCCTGCTGCTGCTGCTGCTGCTGCTGCTGGGGTCGCAGCTTCCCTCACCAGGAAGGGCGACGCAGGTGACTGGGAGTTTATGGCCTCTGAAGAAGGCGACGTCTTTTAGTCGAAGACGCGCGGCAACAGAAGAAGTCTGACGAGAAGAAAGCTGAAAAGAAGTAGCAAAAAGGAGATATAATAATGCATGCATACATGCATGCATGCGCACTGTATGCAATTCAAGGCATGCATTCATGTTCTCTTCAGCAGCAACTGCAACATATAGACATATTTATGAGTGTAACTAAAGGAAAAAAAAGACGGAAATCAACAAACTTGGTGTGCAGCTTTAACGGACTTTGCCTCTTTCTGCTTTCTTCTTGAGTTCTGCTGCCAGTGTCGCCTTTTCTTCGTCTTCGTATTCAAACAGATCATCTTCATCTGAGTCTTCTCCATCTTTGTCTCCGTCGCTCTCTTCTGAGGAAGCAAATGCTGGATCTGGATCTGCTGCTGCTGCTGGTTCAGCAGCAGCAAAAGGAAGAGCTGCTGAGGTCCTCTTTGGCCGCTTCCCCTTTGCTGTTGCAGACACCTCCCGAAGATACTGCTGGGCTATACGCAAACGAGCCTCGTCCGTCGTCTCATCAGCTGCATACGCACACACAATTGCATGCATGCATGCATACATGCATGGGTGCATGCATACAAATAGACACACAGTTGCATGCATGCGCATCCACACACCGTTGCATGCATGTATGCATGTGGAACCACAAGTGCGTGCATGCATGTGCATGCAGGAGCACTCATGTTTGCATGCACGCATGCGCGTAGGATGCAGCATACAAGATAACGCTATAGACGAACAAGTAAATCAAGCAGCGCCCAAGCAAATGTGCGACGAGGGATAAAAACAAATACATCAGCTGGTATGCTGCGCTGCTTGCATGCAGTTCAAGGAGTTTCTGTCTTAATCCTTCTCTAAAGCAGTTCAGTATATGCTTTGTTTTTGCTTGGTTACCTCCTTCTGACTCGTCGTCTGTAGAGGGCGGGCTGTCCGCGCCTGAGGCAGAATCGGAATCGATGTTTTCATCTTCTATGCGTTTCCGTTTGGAGGCCACGGAAGAGTTAATAAGGGGCCTCTCCTCATCTCCTCCCCGAGATCCCTTTGTTCCTCCTTTTCTGCTGCTTAAGCCAGAAGAACGCAAACGAGAAAACCGGGGGGCCCCCCTACCCCGGGTGTCACCCATCGCGGCAGTGGGGCGGGCGGTGTACGCCTAGAGAGCCTTAGTTAACAAAGGTCTATTGAGAGAGGCTTAATAAGCAGATATATGAGGATATATATAATACGTGAGAGTATGGGAAGGGCTCAATAGGCATATGGACGTCCGTTGAGGGTACAAGGAGGTATATTGGCGGGGGCTTAGCAAACGGAAGTATGTTGAAATAGAAGAAACGTAAACTAGGAATTTATCTCGAGATTTATCTACAAAAGAAAGAGAGAAAACGATAAAAAAAACCCTCTGGCTGGCCTCGACAAGAAAAGAACTTCTGTTAGCAGGCTGCGCTGGCGGCTGCCCGTTGGGCTCGTTGAGGTAGGCGGATGAACTCCTTCATCTATTGTATCTCTTTTTTGTAATTTACTTTATATTATTATTGTTTTATTTTGTTTCATAAGCGGTCAACTTAGAGCCAAGTGCACATGCAACAACGGACAACAAGGATACTGGTTTCACCGGCTTTCTGAGATCACGTTGCGCCCCACAGTCGATCGCTATCGAAGCCCTTTTCTCTCTTTCCCGCTATCTTTGGTTCTCCTAGCAACGCTTTTGCGCTGCTTTGCACAAGTTTTGTAATTCTGATTGCGGAGCATTTACAGTAATATGCACACTTGTCGTTGAGCTGCACGTGTACTATCTATTGATTCACTGTCTTGGTACAAAATGACGTAGAGATGGTCTCGTACACAACACGGTCCACAGCAATGCCTGCATGAAGCTGGTACTGTCTGTTTCTCCGCTAGCCATAGCTGTCTGCGTGAGCTCACACTGGCTGTGGAAGGCCAAGTAACTTCTCAACAATTAGTTGCAGTGTCCGTACATGCAGCATATGGGATCTTGGTTTGCTTGCATTAGGACTTGTCTTGCATCGCAGGATGTCACGCCTCTTCCTCTCTCGCCAGCTCCATTCCCTACCGCTGCCGCACGCAGGACACATATACTGGAGAGTAGGTCAGTTACTGTTTGAAAGATCTTGCCTAAGTATTTTTGATTCCTTTGCACCTCATGACCGTCCCCAAATAAAATTGAGGACTCTCAATACACTGGGTATCGCAATATAGTTCATTGAGGGAGGTGCGCGCAATGAACACCTTCCCCCCCCCCCNCCCCCCCCCCCTCAGGGTGGCCCAATGCAGAGTGACAAGTGGCGTATAAGCTCTGGAAAATATGGGGTGGAAAACTCTAGATACTGTTCTAAACTATTCATAAAAACCTCAGCCCTGTTCCTCTCTCTCATAGTAGATATTGTCTGCCATCCAGTGGGAAAATCACCAACGGGTGAGCGACCCATCCAGCCGGATAGGATGCAGGCATTGCACTGTATGGAATGGTTTTTTCACCAAAAACAACTCGCAACTAATTCTTCCCCGCTGGCCCTATGTGATCGAAGCATCGATGCTGAGGTAGTAAACGGGTTATTGGGTTGTCTTCGCTTGTCTCATCACCTTCATATGGCGCCCTGAGACCTGTATTTGCCATCGGGATCTTCTTGATTAGAAGGCGATTCACGACCGTAGTTGCATCTATGCAAAGGTACCCCTTTAGAGGAGCGCATCCAGAATAGGGAAGCATTCTGTTATGCGTTGTAATGTAGGTTTATCTCGGAATGGCTACCCTGAGGATAGTTCGACAGGGGAAGCCGTTGATAGACCCCGACACCGGGAAAAATCGGCCTTGCATGGATAGGAGTCCAACGAAGGGTTCCTAACTTCTGTATTAGTGGCCCATAGCAGGGTTGACGAAGGAAAGGGTGAATGGATAGCTGACTAGGCCACTGGGAGTGAACTCATATGGTAAAGGTATGGACTCGCCGAGATAATTGAGTTCTCACACATCGAAGAGACAAAAACGCTACTTCCCCAAACATACTTAGTATGGAAGAAGGCGAGTTTGGAAATAACCAAAATACGGTGCCTTCAGATACTGGGCCTGTGTTCGCCATTCCCGCTTAGGAAAAGGTAAGAAGCGGTAAGTAACAGCAGAGCAGTTCTTCACCCAAGGGAACGTACCGAGAGAACCTGCTTCTTTTGCAATAAGCAAGGAAGCTAAACCGGAGATTGAAACACCTCGACCAGTGCTTCCAGTGAAACAAGGAAGGCGATCAGGCGAACGCTTGGTCCCCAACGCAACGAGTAGCGCACTGATGGGGCCGGAAAATGTAACATCAGCAGTTTCAGACCCACTTCGAGTCAACACTGCGCTTTTGTAAATTTGTATTAACTCCCAGGAGATGATAGGGATACTTTAGAAAGGCTGAAAAGTGGATCTGGCAATTGCTACGGCGAGGAGCTGCAAGCTGCCAATCTATTCCTTTTACGCAGGCCCTGCCACTACACCTCATTGGTTGTAGGTGAGGCTTATGGAGTACAGCAGTAAGGTCAAGTAACTTGTCAACTCTTATTTTAGTTATTTGATCAGAACATAGTTGCCCTCCCCTCCTGTCCTCAGGCGTTCTTGGCAAAGAGAACAAATGCCCTGGCCATGATGGAGAGAGGAGGGGGGTTTTCATGAGCTGCAACGTACCGGGCTGCCACTACTGCTGGAGAAGAACCACACATGCACGCGCAACAAATCCTGCCTTGCTACTTACACACTAAACAGTTGCTAAGCACCTACTTGGCCCCCCAATAGCCAACCGAAGATCAATGTTCATGCATGGGCCAACTTCAAAGCATGCTACACAGATTATGCTACAACTCACAACGATAAACTCTGGACTCCAATACGATGAAACCCACACTGGGAACCTTTACGGTGATACCCAAGAACAATATGCGTGAGCGTTGAGCATACACCCTACATGTACATCTGCGCTGTGCCCAAATGCTATGGAACCACGTGTTCTTCAAAATTCTTCCAGAAAGACCAGCGCAATGACTTTAATGAATGGATTAAGCAGAGCATGAACTATGCGCCATATGCTGTTCAACTCTTATATTTGCTTCCTGGAGGGTAGGATCGGCCAGGGAAGTGATCGCCTCGACGCTCACCGACGACGGAGGAACGAAGCAGACCCCCCAATTCGTTACAGAAGCAGCGAGAATTCGGATATATCATCAAATTTACCCGGTCACTTCAAATAAAACCTGAAGAGTTAAGGCGTTTCAGTGCCTTACGTATCCACATATTACTGAGTTAAGCAGCGTCACCACTTGCAGATCCCGTGGTGTCTGGAATGAAGCACGCGGTATCTGAATTTCGTGGGGCTGGCGAAACAAGCAACTTCCGCATCGTCAACGCAGTTGCCCTTTGATACTTACCGGGGGATTTGTAAAGTCTTGTGCGTGCCTTCCGTTTCCTTCCGATATTTCCTAGTTTTTATCCTCCTGCCGAGCTCCGGATGTGCCGGAGCCTGTGGAGCTCTCCACTGGGCCATGCAATATGGAGCACGTAAAGCTTCTGGGAGAGATGGGAACTGTCAATGTATCTGCCACAGATGGCATGCCAGTTGAGCATGTGGATGTTCTTAACCAAGGAAGCAAGCCAGCCCCTACCTCCCGAGCATTTCAACTCCAGTTGGGAGTAGCTGTATGCCTTGCTTTTGTGTTTTTTCTGGGTTTATGTTACCGCTTTATTAGTTCGAGGCGTTCTAAAATCGTTGGAGAAAGGCGGTTAGCGTCCGGGGGCGGAGAACCGGGAGGGGGAGACGATAAAGGGGAAGGTGGAGAGGCATGCCATCCAGGGTATTCCGGTCCTACCGAAGATGACGAAACGGAGCTCCTTCAGACATCTATTGTAGTTCAGCAGCCCCCCTCTGAATTACAACCGGGCGAGTTAGCAGAGGGGTCACGGGGACATCGAGAAGACCGACATGAAGCAGCCGCAGCTTCACTGGCGGACACTTCTCAAGCACCTGGCGCAGCAGAACCTATTGGAGAGCCCCGACCAAAGTCCAAAAATGAAGTACGCAAAGAACGAGAAAACCTATTACTTGCAGTTGAGAACATTTCTACTCTCCTACAAAGCGGACTCGAGGCGTTGAATGATGATTGGGATCCATATAATAGTCACTGGCATTTCTGCACGACAGTGTATGAGGGTTTACAGTACTACTTGCAACGGGCTAGTGATCTTTTCAATGAACACAATAGACGATATGGCATTCAAGAGCGCATTGGATGGCTTAATAGAGTGCATAGCGCACGGCACGCACGCGATATTGCGTGGAATGTTCTAGCTGCATATGCAAGTGATTTTGGCCTCGTATCTCCCTCTATGGAAACCGTATCAGCTGCTGTGGATCTCCGCATCGAGTTGCTGATACGTGTCAAGGGCTCCATGCGCTTACTCCAGGGAGTTATGGAGAGGCACAGGGAAGAACGATCGGCGGAAACTCTTGCGGAGCTTAATCGCGTTCTCCAGGAAACTTCAGCTTGTTTACGGGAAGTCTCTCCATTTTTGTCACGCCATGCTTCAGCATCAGTAGATATTCTGACTGAAAAGATTAGAGATGATTACATTTCCTTACGTGATATGCGTTTGCAAGCAATGAAGATGGTCAGCCAAACTTAACCCCGCCGACATAGACGCGAAATGCAAATAGTTGCAAGCGTAAGCACCGGTGGTCGGGCTCCTGCCCGCCTAGCAGAGGACGTCGCGGAATCAGCAGTGGCATCAGCAGCAGCGGCGTCTGCCGTTGCAGCAGTTCTTGCATCCGCTGCGCCAGCAACAAAGTACCGAACGATCTCGCATCTGGAAGCTTATGAAGTGTGTTCTCTAAAGCCACTGTCAGCAATGGCTCCTTCTTCCTCGCGTGCAGCACAGCCTCCGTGCTCTTTCTACCTCATTGATTTGCGTGTCCATCGTTACTTTGTACCGCCATGTACCTTCTAGTGGCGCCGCGTGCAGGTCTGTTAGATGCCTTGTGGCCCTCAGCCCGTCAGGTCTCATCATCATTTACCTTGCTATCACTCCCCCGCCGACTGCAATTTTGGGATTTGGCCTGCACTTCCAGATGGAACTGGAGTCGTGCAGCCAACAAGTTGGGGAAGGTCGCACATAGGACGCTCAAGGTAGTGAGAGGAGGGGCTTCAATTGCTTCAGAATGGCGCAGAAGGCATGAGAAACTTCAGTGACCCGGACTCTCGCTGCGCGGCCACGTCTGTATGCTGGAATAAATGGCAAATTCGCCAAAACAGCAGAAGTAGGCTAGCTGAGACAGCCGGGACAAATGCGGCGCTGGAGGGAAGGTACATCTTCGTGGAATTCCGTATTTTCAAGGCTGTGGAAACTCACATAACAGGCGAGACGAAGAAGCTATGCTGCCTTCTCGAAGGCGCAACAAACCATGCGTCGCCCTCCCTGAAGATTCCGGGGTGGGCTCCCGCTGGCTGTGTATAGAGGGAAAGTTGAGAATGTTGTTTCAAGGGGCACCATGGGTCCAAAAGTCGTAATGATGAAGTAACAGAGCAGTGAGAACTGTCGCTCCAGCCACTCAAGCGTGGCGTAGAATTGAACGGCTGAACTTCGAGGACTTAGACAGGCGCATCCTTCTTAGTGGCCTTTTTATTCGTCGTCTTTCTCTGGTTCCCGCGAATCTGTGGAGTTCCGTAGTGTTCTGCCTCCTAGGAGGAACCGCGAGAGGCAGCCGTGTAGGCGTAGCATGGTCTGGCCGAAGATGGTTCATGTACTTCTTTGTGTGCAGGCTGCCTACAAAGGGTAAAGTAAGTGTTCAACAATTGTCTACAGCGTTAATGCATGGTGCAGACGAAACCTGGATGTACCTGCATGTGGCGTTGCCCTGGGGTTGGCTTCGGGAGCTCGTTGCAGGAAGATGCGGTGCAACTCGTGTCAGACTGTAACTCTCGCATGAGCCCAGGGCGCGTATCTCATTGTACCCAGTACGCCTGAATCCTAGTGATGGGCTGCTGTTTTTTTGGGACACTTTTCATAGGTCTTTGCTGCAGTTCGCGATGATTCCACTGCAGCTCTCGATGATCCTTCCCTAAGGTAGGAGACCTTCGCTAGACACGCGATGTGTTGTGGCGCTGAGCCGCCGACTAGGCGTGGAAGTGAGTCTCAGCATGTCTGCGTTGAAGGCTTCCGTAGCTTCAAATCGTCTTGCCTTTACCGTTACAACCAGTAGCTGTCTACACCTAGCTGGCGAATCAGCGCAACAACACGTGGCGTGTCTGCCTCGAAGGCTTCTGTACCTTCCACTCGCCTTTACCTGAGCACTACAACCAGTACAACATTAGCTGCAATGGTTACGTTAGCTAGGTTGGCCACTTTCTGCGAACGCATAATGTCGCATAGCCGGCCATTGTACCGCAAATTGCCGGTGGGCCATCCCTCACGAGTCTCAAGAACTTCTGCAGCTACTCTCGTAGGAAAAAAAAACACACAGCAACAAATTGTATGAGCTCAGCTCATGGTCAAATGTCTTCAAATGCAACAGGACGGCGCGTGAAACGCAAGGAACGGGAGTGGTTGGATCCCCCGATGCATCGACAGACCGTCGATAGGCACACTTCTTTTGGGTAGATATTATTTCGTGTGTGTTTCTTCTTAAAATATGAAGTATATCGCTATTCATCATCGTGTTTTACAAGGCGAAGCAGTAGTGGAACGGTTTACGCCATCTGCCAGCACCCCACGTGTGTGGGACTCGCTGCGGGTGAGCGACACTCAAGGACATTGGTGACGGCACCAGCGCTTTGGGGACAGTTGCGCAAAGTTTTGCTTTTTTTAACATCTAAAGCAATGTCATTCGCAACTTATTTGGTCGGCGGTTCATCTTAATACCCAATTAGAGACCAGACCCATCGTGCATACGCCGCTGAGAAGAGACTATAGGGGATTGGCTGGTTCTCGTTAGTGACGTTTTGGCATAAGGTCAGCACTAATCTTTGGCCAAATTTTATTCTGTACGACATAAAAAACAGGGGGAAGCATCCATGCGCGAACAGCGAGCTGACCTCACGCCCGTGGAGGAAGCGGGGTTGGTCGTATTGGACCGCGCATCCGAAGGAAGTAAAAAGGATGCCAGGACTGCGGGGAGGAGCGCGGCGGTGTCCCGCCGTGCTCTGGATTTGGTAGTCGTCGTAGCAGTTGGACTCGCACTAACATTAATGATCATATCCTGTTTTCGTCACATCAACTCTCGCCGAACGCTACAGGAGTTCTCGTGGAGGCAGTTGGCTGGGGACCAGGAAGATGGTGGCAGGGACAGCTCGTGCACTGGAGGGCTTGACTCAGACGAATCAGGGCAGGAATTGCCTCAGCAGGATGGGCAGGAGGTGCCGATGGAGGTAGGGGAAGATGAGCCGCAGCAGCAGGGAGGATCGATGGGAGGAACACCGGAGGTAGACGATCAGCCGCAGCAGGAAGAATCAGAGGAACCAGAGCAGAAACTGCCTCAGCAGGATGGGGAAGGGATGCAGATGGAGCTAGGAGAAGATGGGCAGCAGGAGCAGGGAGGATCGATGGGAGGAGCACCGGGGGGAGACGGTCAGCGGCAGCAGGAAGAATCAAAGGGAGTAGATGCAGGCTCTCAGAGTCCACCTGAGGAAAAGGAGAAGTCGGGACCGCCAACTCCTGCCCCAGCTGAAGCCGCAGGAGATATGCCCCTAGAACTTCCGGGAACATCCTCTGGGGAGTCTGGCACGTCCACCCCACGTCCGTCAGGAAAGAGGAAAGCGAAGACGAAGCACTTGGAGTTGCCCGTGAAAGTTCGAGCGCCGGCGATGGGGAAAAAGGGAGAAGAAGATGACTCCAGCGATTCCGGCGACGAGCTACCAACACGTTGGCCCACTGGCAAGCTTTATGACCCTGATCCATCGAAGCTTCCACCAGCAAAACCAAGGAAACAACCACCACCGTTGCCGAAACTGGGTCCGGTGACTGTCCCCGGCGATCGTCCAGTGTCTAAGAGTCCGAGAGCGCAAGCGGCCAAAGTCAAAGGGCTAACGAAGATTCTCCAGAAGGCTTGGGAGCATGCAGAAGAGGAATCAGGTAGGAGTAGTGAGGGCTACATGAAGTCCGCCGTCTCGCTTGTGGCTGAAGTAGCGCAGGCGCTTTCCGCGCAAATTGGTTCCGCACGCCAACTCATAAGCGAGGATAGCTCAGGTGAACTAGAGGAAGTCTGTGGCCTGGCAGAAGGTCTCTTAGCTGTAGTAGATGAATTTCTGGCCTCGCATGGTGTTACACGGGGAGACTTTCCACCTCAACCGCCTGTTGGTGAGGGACCAGGGCATCCGATTCCCAACCGACTGCTAGCGATGACGCTGGCCCAAACCCGACTCTCGAGAGCTATTGAGGATTTCAAGGCGGATCCAAATTTTGATAAGTTCCCACAGCTCAATAAGTTTGTTGATATGGCGGATACGCTAATAACGTCAACAGAGCCTCTTCCTCCACAACTGCGTGCACAGGGGCGAAGTGCTGCTGCTCGGTTTATTGAAGAATTCTTGAATGAGGTTATACGGCTGGCCGATGAGATGGAGGAGTTGCTGAGCATGTATGGGGGTGAAGATAGGCCTCCTTCTCCCGGACTAGTTATGGATACGATGTTTGGTGCCCTGGACGCGTCGATGCAGAGACTGGGTGCGATATTAGGCCAACAGCAAGGGCAACAACAGCAGGGACAACAACAGCGGGGCGGAGCACGCTCGCGTCGGAGAAGAGAAGGGGAAGATCATGGGGAAGATGACCCAGAAGGCAAAGAGCGGGAACCCTAACAGTTCAAGCCTAAACGCTAACAGCTGTTCTTCAGCAGGTTATGGGATATGCAGAGTATATATCAGGAACGAGAAGCGAAGAGGGGATGAGCGCTTCCGCCTGACCTGTGGCTGACGTAGTGCAGACGTTTGGCATGCCAGTGGACGTCCCATGCCGAAGCGCTAAAGTGAAAAATTCGGAAGCAGAAGTAGAGGAAGTGTAGCTTCTGGAATAAGCTGCGGAAAACTGCATGGGAATTCCCCTTTTGGCATGGTATACTACTGGAAGGGATCCATCTTCAAAGCGGAGAGTGCTCCGGCGGCAGGATACAGAAACTAAATTGCCGTCCGACTGCAGGTGCCGGCTGGCCCAAAACAGGCTCGTGAAAGCTCTTGAATTCGGGCGAGATCCTTCACTTGACAGGTCATCCGATGTCGAGAAGCTTCATTGCATGGCGAAGCCGTTAATGTCGAGGACACTGAGCATGTCTAGACATCTATGCGCAGAGAACTTGCATGGTGGGGCTCGCTGTGTCGGTTCGTTATTGGAGCTGAAAACTCAACAGGTGAAATTAGACATTTGCTGGAGAAGTATGGGGAGGAGGAAGACCCATTTGATCGTGTGACTAGCCCCACAGGACTTGCCGACCCGACGGTGAATACCAGCTGCATCGGCCAAAAGTACAGGAGCGGCGTTGTAGCAGTTAGGATACGTAGTAGACACAGAAGACGTTCGGAAGGCAACAGGCGAACAAATATCGGCAGCCAAGGCGCTCCTCCATCAAACCGAGCATATCTAGATTTAAAAGGCATAGGTCCTTGGCAAGCGGCGCCTCCCTTCAATGCTTCCAGCGTGTTGCGGGAGAAACTCGTCAGCCCAAACAGCTCTGGACAGCAGTTGACCGTAGTGAGCTGTTTTGAGACTAGGGTAGCTGGGACGTTCTGGTGATAATACAACCCCTTCGCCTTTTATTTAGGATTGAGCGAAGAACGGATTCCGAAATATCAGCCTATCCGGCTTTTATAAGGAGGAGGGCACTTCCTTTAGAGGAGGGTAGCGTTTTTTTTTATGCCCCTCTACCGGCCGTTGTATAAACCGAGGCTCTGACAGAGTCCAACAGAGCCTGCACTTGTCCGCGAGAACAATTGCTGTTGCAGAAGGGCCGAGGCGTGGTGAAGCAGTAGCAGGGACGTTTCTGCAGCCACAGCTGGCGCGTTTAATGTCATGCTAGTTAGCAGCATTTTGACAGCTACGAGGTGTGACTGTATTCACTCTCGCTATTTCACTGTATACTGTTGCCTATGACAGGGAAGACAAACGAGATAACAAAGGCTGGCGTGCATTGCGCCAAGAACCTGAGTGCGTATACAGGCACTGAAAGGGCGTATTTGGGCAGCATTAGAACTTGTTGCAAGAATTTGTTCTCGTTTGCGGCTCCCTAGGAAACCTGTTGGTCCAACGCTGCACATGAATTTGCGTAGGCATCTCAGTTGCTGCCAGCGGCGTCCTTTCTAGATGCATCGACCACCTTAACTATCTTAGAATTATCGTTCGTCAAATTTTCTCTGGTAGAGGGCGGCAGCATGACGTTCCGTGTAGCCATCTGATTCAGTGTCTCAGTGGCGCCGTCGGGAACGCTCCCGCTGCTACTTCCTGGGTCAACGAAAGTAGCTCGCCTGTTAGTGGCTGCTGCGGTGTCATAGGGGGAGCAGAGACTCCTGTGCTTCTTCTTATCTACCGTGGGTGCAGCCGAACGCCGCCTCCGGTCCACAGCTCTTGCATACGAGCGTTCCTGCAGCACTGCACCCACCTTGCGCTGAGTCCGTAGTTAGCTACGCCAATTTGGGGACAGGTGCCATATAATCATCGGGCACAGGTGCGGCAGGTGGCTCCTGGGCAGTCCAGGCGGGAACTAATCCACATGACACTCTCGGTGCCGAGCTAACTAGATACTAAATGCAAGAGCAGCTGTATATATTGATAGATCCACCGGTAAAGTCAGCACGATTACCCCTAGCTTTGTGCCAACTTAGTGAGTGCCGGTGGTGCTGCTTTCATGCCGGTCCACTCGCACAGCATACTAAGACGCGCGCCATTGCCTTTACCGGAGTGTACTGGCAAACACTGTGCGTGTGCCTGCGCATTCCAACTGCAATTTAATAGAACATACAGACGTTACTTTCTTCTCCGCGCTGGTCATTGGTCCCAGCTTTGGCTACTTTTAGGTTGCCACTACAAAGCTACGACAAAGCTTCTAACGTTCTTGTGCACCAACATATTCATCCCAACGACATATGGTCCTACGGCACAACTAATGGCGAAGCACTGCCAGTGAGTGTTGTCAGTTAGCTCAGCCAAGTGCGAGTGGTTGTCCACGCATGCACCTTCATCTGTTCCAATGATAATCAGGATCGAGGTCTGTCCACCTCAAGAAAGGGATGCGTCCGCTGAGGCTGGTTGACCTGCATTGTATTCCTCCAGCAGCGTCCCACTGGCGTAGGCTCTTGCCAAGAAGCAGAACAAAAAGCAATTCTTGTGCTACTGCTGACATCAAGACATCAGCAACACCAGTATCGATATTCACAGGTGTATCGGGGAAAGAGAAAGTAGACGTTTACAAAATACTCATCGGACAAAAGAACTAAGACGTACACAAGGAGAACTGAGTTTATCAGCGTCCCATATAACGCTGTTGTTTTTGACGGCTAGATTTCTCATCATCCGCCACAGCTAGCGTATCGAGCTCTTGCGCACCCAGTATGTCGTATCCGTCCCAGGCCCACGCATTCAACCAGTTCGCGCTTGCAGCTGCCAGAGTGACAGCCAAAGAGTTGCGAGTATAATGCGAAACAAATGAAGCGCCTTGTGTGAAGTGCCGTACGCCACTATACCTCTTCCATCCGCTGGCACTGGGTAGCAGCAGCAGCAAAACGCTGGCTAGGAAATGACCCATCGTCGCGGTCACTGCCTTCTAGAGTCTCCCCGCAACGGCGGCGCCGCTTGAGGTGTCGCTCGCTCCGAAGATTCTCGTGATGCTGAGGCAAGCCTCCAGTGTCAGCCCGATGAGGCCCTCGACGCATTCCCCACAATCCGCCAGCCGCCGCCCTGCGCCCTGGTGATGCAGCCACTGTGGGTACCGTGGCGAGGCCATCTGCGAGCAAAGCGGATGATGGATATGCTGCAGCAGCAGCAGCGGGGGCCGCCTGTACCCCCGAAACTGTGTTTACTTGCACATGCGGCATTTGAGACTTCTGCGCTGCCGATGCGGCGCCTTTACTCACCCACCTCAGCCACTGACAAGCCAGAGCATGCGCTCTCTGCTCCCCCAGCACTGTGCAGCAGAAGCGCTTTTGAAGGAGCAGCTGTTGCACTGAATCAAAGGCGGTCGCTACGTAACAGTCTGAGCTGCTCTCCAGGTACACCCGAGGAATAACCACGGTGCGGGACTTCGCAGTGGACGTCTCTGTCTTGGCTGCCGGCAGCCTTGAAGCATGGCTGGCTTGGGAGGTACCGGTAGAACACGGGGACCTGAAGTTAGCTGTCGCAGGTGCATCCGCTGGAGCAAGGCGTTGTCCTGGTTTTGCTGCTTCTTGTGCTGCTACTGCTGTTGTGTTTGCTGGCGCCGTCGATAATCCTGTGTCGGCCAAGCTTACCGATGCTGCTTTGGCTTCTCCAACGTCAACAAGCCTCTGGGCTTCGGACGTAGGTGAAGCACCCTGAGCCTTGGCCCCCGCACTTGCAACAGTTTCTGTTTCCACTCTTAACGATGATGCTGCCGACGCTGGTGCCGCTGCTAGAGATGAGTTTGCCGGAGCTGCACTGGACAGAGAAGGCAGCTTGACACCATCTACCGGCACTGGCTGCAACGCAGGCAAGGCAGGTACTTCAGCTGAGCCTCGCTGCTGCTGCTGTTGGAGCTGCGGTGCCTGGTCCGCATAGCGTTGCTGTAGTTGAGTCAGCCGTTGTTGAATACGCGCAAGCGGCTGCACATAACTAACACTAGAAACGCTGCTGGGCCAGCAGCAAGAGGCCCCCATGAATCGCATTATATCTGATGGGTTGTTGCTGCCCCGACTGCTGCTGCGGGCAGTCGGTGCTCTAGCAAAGTGATGGCCACTGCGTGTACGTCTAAGAGGCGCTGTATTTCCCATGCTGCTACTCTTGCTGCTGCTGTTAGGCGTGCAAGTCGTACTGACACCAACCGAATCGCCATCTGCCTCGGCAGAAGCGGTGGCACCGTTGTCATCGTTCAATTTGCTTCGGCGTGGGTCCGCAACAGCTGCAGCAGCGAGTGCAGCCGCAACTGCCCCCGCACCCCCAGGCGTGTCCTTGGCTCCATCTGCAGGCAGTAGCAGGTATCGTAGAGGTGCTTTCGGCACAGAGAACGACTTAAAGGGAAGCCCCGTTGCATTTCGCTGATGCTGTAGACGCAGGTCTCCGTACACTCGAGTACAGCAACGACACCACTGAGTCCATCCATCTAATCCGAGTGCAGCAGCAGCTGCTGCAGCTGCTGCCAAGGGACACCCAGATTCTGCGCCTCCTCCCCTCAGGTTGCTGACAGCTGGGGGCCGTAGGGGGAGGCCACAATAGCAGCAAAGGGGAACCTGCCCACCGTTGCGCGTAGCTGACCCGTAGCCTCCAAAGCTGCAGCTGGTGCTGCCTTTAGGCCATGGCGTCCCAACAGTTGTTGCTGCTGCTTCCGCTGCTTCCACTATGTCCTCCTCTTCCCACGCAGCCTGTTGAGAGGCAAAAATTGCAGACCGAGAAGGAGACGAGGGACGGATGCAACTCAGCCCAGTGGGCACCTCCAGCTCGAGGGGCGATTCAAACCAAGAAGGGCACACAAGAATCCCATCCCCTGATCTCGCGTCTGACTGCTGTGCTTCAAAACCTGACCCTCCTGAACACTGTTGCTGCATCTGCTGCCGCTGCTGCCTGTCCCGCTTCGCTGCTGCTGATGCATGCACATCAAGGATGCTACGTGAGCTGCTTCCTCCACCTCCGCGGTTTGAGCCACCGAATGTTCCCTCAACAGTGCTAGCGTTGTTTGCTTTGCCACTCCAGTTAGTGTTGCAGGAAACGCAGCTTGCACCGCAGCAGCAACGGGGGGTGCTTCCTCGTATATCGAGCCAGTCTGCAAGACACGTCGTTCTCTCGTCAGCTTGGGGCCCCGTCTGTTGGTGCTGCTGCCCCACTACATAGCTCTGCAGGAGCTGCCGATGCGGCTGCCGCATGCGCCTCCTCCCTCCAGCAGCAGCGCCAGGTCCTGCAAAAGCTCCACCGCTGACTGTCATAGCAGCAGCTGGATTCCCTGGACCTGGCCCCGTTGCCGGCGCTGCTGTGTTTCCACCAAGAAGAGCCTCACCTGCTGTGGAACCGCAGCCCGCTGTCCCGGGAACCTGCGTCTTCCCTGAATTCGCTAGAAGGGCCTGGCGGAGGGACCGACGCGGTCCTCGGTAATCTAGAGATACAGCTGGAGTCGCTGAAGCAGCAGAAGAGGAATCATCTGCCGCAGCCTGGGGTGTTGCAGCACATGCTGGTCCTGCAGCGCCCGCGTCCGCTGCTACACGGCGAAGCCCTCTGCCGCAGCCACCTTCATCAGTTGCAGGCACAGGTGTTGCAACAGCACCAGCTTCCAGCACTGATCGCCCAGAACCCTTAGCTCCCCTTCCCCTGCACGAAGGAGAAACTTCACTGCAAACTGCTGGCTGGAGGGAGCTGCCACCATAGTTTCTGCAGGTGCGGTGTGCTTCGCGAGCGCCTGCATGTGTTTCAGCTGTGTCACGCTGCTGTTCTATGGGGCCAATGGCAGCACCAGACCTCGTAGACTTCGTACGCGCCCCACATACGCGGGATGATAGCGAAGCTTGTCTGCCGACATTTTGTCGAGTTAATGATGACCGTGTGATTGCCCCACGACCTGTCTGCGGTGAAGGAAATGCTCCGGCGGTGTTGTTGCTGCGAGCCACAGTCTCAGCCAGCGCAGATGGTAACAAGTGAGCTGGGGATGAAGGTTTGGAAGAAGACGCCGAGGCGGTGCCCTGGCCTGCTGAGGCGGCTGGTACATCAACCTTGCACGCCGCTGCGTCTGCCAACTGGTTGGGTTCAGTCAAGCCGCTCAAGGTTATTGCCTCTGGAACTGCAGGGTCACCGCTTGGTCCAGGGGCAGCCATGGTGGGTCCAACGATGACGGAAGCCGTTTTGTTGGGTAGTCTGTAGGACCCTGCGGTGGAGGTTGCTCGTCCAGCTGCAATCTGCGGGTGTCCGAGTTGCCCCACAACACCCCATGTGGCAGCTCGTTATAATATTCCTTACTTACACGCCTTGTATGATGAGGAGGGAAAAATAAGTCGACTGCAGCGGTGCCGCGGAAACAAAAGCTCCCGTAGGCAGCGCTTCCCCGAAAGATGAAAGGCAGGAAGTCGTGGGCTGATGCTGCCGCTGCTGGCCAACATGACAGGGAAAGTGGAGATGCAGACGATGCAGAAGTGTTGGAATTAATGAACACTTCGTAAAAGGGCCCCAAAGCCACAGATCTGCAGCTGCTACACCGCAGACCATTTAGCTGCAACAGTGGCAAATAGTCAGGACAGTACCACCCTATTCACTACACAAAATCACACGTGAAAAGCAACACATTCCACACCCACTGCAGGACCCAAATTCACGTGAAGGTGCCGCTGACGCTTAACAGTAGCCAAAAGCGAGCAGTCATTGCACGCCGATTGCACCTGTCTGAACACAATGGCACTGTGTTGGGGTCCATGTGCATAGAACTAACGCTCATACAAATACATGCATCAGCTAGTATTAACTGAAGTTCGGAAGGACAAACTAAGCCAGCACAGATCCTATATATTATTGCGGAAGGATTTTGTGCGACGCAGCTGCTGATAGCAACTGTTTGGTGCTAGCCTGCCTGTATGCAACATTATTTGGTCTCGGGAGATGTCGGGCTTCTGTAAATTATATTTTCTCTCGTCAAGTTGCTTTTCTTCCTCATTATTGGTGTTGGCATTAGTGTACGATGCCTAGTCACTGCGTCGCCTAGTCCGGCTGCAGGGGCACAGCTTTCTCCTTCGCATACATTTTGTAAGCACACAACCCTAATTTAATATATTTGGGCGTTTTTTTCTGTAACAAATCTTAATGTTTTGGCCCAAATTCTTCACTTGTTGACAACTCCGGATGGCTATTGTAGCTCGTTCCCCTGCCGTCTTAACAAATTTAGCAGGTGTAGTGCTGTAGCGTTGTAGCAGTTAGCGCAGAAGCTTCCACCTGGTTTTGGCACGTTGCGTGTAAACGACTGCAAACGTTCTACAAGTACGTTCAGAGGTAAAGCATGCAGCAAAGGAAACTTCGATGATGCTTCCCTGCGTGCACGCGTGAGGCTGGCTCGTACAACCAGCCGCAGCGGGATGCGCTGCAACCCTATTCCTGGCTGCCGCCTCTCCGCAATACTTAGGCCCTGAGCTCAATGCCCACGATGCCTAGGGACCGGGGAAGGAGGTCAGCTGCTTCCTGCTAAGTCTTTGCCTACATTGCGCCTCGCCTCTGGCCAGATACAGGCCAGAGAACAAGCGTTATAAGCGTGCTCTGGCTAACGTTGGTACGTGTATTCTTCTTGCTTCTAGGGTGACTACTGATTGTAAAGTAGGCATTTACCATTTGTCTACAACGTTACCCCATTCAGAGAGGGGCATTTGTCGAGCATGATTGTAGGGATGCCTGGCAGCATGATTTCCGGCAACTACTGCTCCAACCGATGAAAGGCTGCACTCTCCTCGCGCCAGCGCCTAAACCTTGTGCCGCTACTACTATGACGCCTGGAGAATGACGGGGAGGTAAGCTGCTTTGGTGGAGCTCCTAACTCAAGTGCTTCGACTCAGGGCAGCTCACGACGCTATTTGCCTACGTTCGAGGGCACTCGCCGGACTTGGTGCTGCCGCATTCTCAAGGCGGGCAGGCATAAGTAGCGAACTACACACTCCTACATCTGGGTGGTCTGGTATATAACACTGGCTAATCACAAGGGCGGAGTATGTCAAAGAGAGGCGAAAAAGAGTTTAGGTGCCTTCCCGACAACTATCATAAAAAATTCATCGCCTTCCTCTTCTCGCACAGTGGAGATTGATCAGAATATCAAATCATTTTTAGAGGAGATCAACAGCCGGGCGCCTGCAGAGCATCTGCATACTGTGCAGTAAACAAGGTCACACACTTGAAGAGTGCACTAGCATGTCACAGAGATGACAGCCGCAAGCGCAAACCCGTCGAGAGTCACTCATCTAGGTTTATATGAAGACAGCAATCCCAACATCAAGAAACGTAAACAGTGAATGGTATTCTCGCGTGCTAGAGAGACATCTGGAACTATTCATCTTTTTGTATATGCCAGAATTTTCTTTGTCCCCCTTCGGTGGATCAGCTGGAGCAGATAGGTGTGAACGAATTGAGAAATGCACTCTTCTTGCTGGGATCTGAGGCAGAACGAACTATGCGCGTATGTATCCAAGAAGCTCGAACACTTCTGTACACCGAAACAGCTGCATCTGAAGCAGCCGGCGCAGCGCGTATCAACAGTGCTGCAGTCGCTGGTGCACACACCCTCTCTCCAGAAGCAAATCATCCATTTGTGTAACCTTCCAGCTTCCACTGAGTGTGCCCAACAACCTGTACTGCTGCGGCCTAGCAAACCCGTTCATGCGCTCAAGCTGCGTACAGGCGAACTCTAGTTTGCACATGCGCATGCGAATCGTAGCTTTGAGCTTTTTCCAGCACGTAATGGAACATCAGGAAGCATATCAGCGAATTCTAATATCAAATATGGTGGTAGATCGTGTACCCAGCTTACTAGGTGGTTGGTCCAAGGCATGGGAAGCTTGTCTTCCACCGTGAGTCTTTAAAGGGGCTTAGTTGCGGCACACATGCACCAACCTACGCTCGCCACCGCAAAAGGTTGCTCGAAATTACTGGTTGAAGCTTGGAGTTTGGCTCTTAGGAGTGAGCCTTCCCCGTTTGCCATTCTCTTTCCCGAACGCGGGAGTTACATGCATTCCAGAACAAAGGCTAAAGCTCCACTACGGGTGGGTTCGGCGACGTGCATTGGGCATCTATCGGATGGCAAGCAAGCTGGAACCTCATTTTTTTTAACAAAGGTGAAAGCTCCTCTTCCAATTGAGCCCCCTCCCCCTGCTTGTAGTCAAATAAATCGAACTGCACATGTTCTAGATACTCATTAGAGGATCTAGAACATAGACAATGCACGGCATGGATTTCGCAGTACTTTGCACAGGCGCCTGCTCCCTAGTACAAGCTGCGCTACTCCTGTACTCTTGAGGGTCATTTCACTTGTTTTGCCGAAAAGGCTTAAAAAGCGAACATGCTTGCTGTTTCATGAATCGCTGAGTCCTACGCAGGAGTAGCAGAGCACGCAACAGGCACTGAAGGCCCTCCTGCAGATCGCGGAAGAAGGCAAGCGCATGATCCATGCAAATGATCATCCATGCTTCTGTTTTTTTTTTTCAAAAAGTCGTTGTTGACCTGTAGCAACAGTTCATCAGGTGCATTCACGAGCCCCAAATGCATACAGGCGCACTTGAGCTTGCAAGTGCGGGGTAAAAAAATCAGGGCAGCATTGCTAACCGGCAGTTTGCCGTGCTTGTCGCGCTGGAGTGAGGAATGCTTCTCCATGGAAATGGACGTGAGCGCGGATTGATATTTATTGAGTAAGTACTTGATGAGTGTAATAGTCATTGTTTACTAAAAGTGGTGTATTGGTATGACTGCATGAAATACTGGCAGGAGACTCAGTGCAAACGGAAGTTGCAACCTGGCAGGCCGCCGCCTCTCCCAGCTCGTAGAACCGTATTGCCGGGACAACTGGGGATGGGGGCAGAACAAATTTGGGGCAGAAAAACCAACAAAGCTTAAGGAGAGTTTTCTTGTTCTGCTTTCGTGCTGAAAGAGAGCGTATGTCTGAGTTTCTGTAGCTCAGTGAAGTTATTTGAGGTTGGCAGTCAGGTTGTGCTCGCCAGCCCGTCATACCCGAGATTGAGGATTGAGGGATGTGTCCGACAAAGAACCGGAGGAGGAAATGCCTACTGTTCCGTCACGCTTAATGAAATACTGTATCAAAGTGTACCTTTTCTTTATTAACGTTTACTAAACAAGGTATAACAAGAGATGGAGTGACGGTTCACGCAACATCAGCTTCCTTGACGCTCAGTTCCTCCACCCCATTGCGTGAAAGGACCCGGATTCCTACCAGATATCACAGTTGGGCTTTGTCTGCGTTTCTGTTATCGTTGGGGGTACAAAACGCAGAGCTGCGGATACCGTCTTTTGCATCCACTTATGAGGGTGAGGTCAAGTTCCGAGGGCCCTATGATCACTAAGGCCCCAAACTCTCCTTTAGTGGTCTGTTATAGCGGAGTTGCGACTCTGCGGTCTTACACTGTCTTCAGGATGTATTGGGATTTGGAAAAACGCCTTGTTGAAGGAAAATGATGAATACACTGCTGAGCACGGCATTCCGCCTAGAAGTTACTAGAATCCAGACACGGGGAACTTCTTTTGCACTGTGACGTTTAGCGGTTTGATGCTCATAGACATGCGCCACCTCCCATCGTGTTTCTTTGCCAAGACTAGATTGTGCCCAAGTGCGCTAGTTAAAAATTGATCATTGCCTTTTCTTATCAATTCATCTGCCTGCCGGTAAATTTACGCTTCAAGGTTTGGAGGTCGCTGGTACCTTAGGACAAAGCTTGAGGCTGCTCCGGGAATGAGTTCCTTGCGGTGCATACTGCAGTGTCCGTAGGGTCATTGCAACCCAGGGCATGCACTCCTCCATGGCATGTTGCAGTGGCTCTGCAGTACGTATGGGCGTCCTCGTTCCTGTTTCCTGGGGACGCCGCTTCCACACCTCTTACCGTAGAGGATGCAAATGCTGTTTGAGGTGCCGCGAGGGGCACCTTCTAATTGCTTCTTGGCAGATCGACTTCAATGGTGGCAACAGGAAGGGTCATCGGTGCCGTCCACTGGGTCACCCGCGGCACGTCGAAGTGATGAACTGGTCCAACGTAACAGTCCTGTATAGCTGCAGTATACGCGATTTCGAAGTTAAGATCACATTTTACGCCCATGGTGTTGCTAACTTTCGTGTTCTGCCTTTCGTCCCCAACACGCAGTCTCAGAAACCGTGCCAGTGATTATTCACTGAGGTTATACCTCTAGTGAATACCCACTAGAATCATGACAACATTGCAGCGCTCGTTGTGCAAAAGTGAGGGCTGATTGAACAATGGAAATTCGCGTGAGTCATAATGGTGTTTATTGAGTAAATACTTGATGAATGTACTAGATATTGCTTACAAAGGGTCGCATTCTTATGAGTTTAGGTAAGGCCGGATGAGTTTAGGTAAGGCCGGCATGAGGCTCGCTGCAAAAGGTGTTGAAGCACGGCACGCCGTCCCCTATCTCATCCCCTAAGGTTGCAGGGCCACCTCTAGTGGGGATACGAGGAGAACAATTTAGAGAGAAGAAAACAAGGGAAGAGAATTTTTTTTAAGTTTTGTTAGCTTTGTTATTTCGCTGAATCGGATGGGACGTTTCAGTATCTGTAACGTGAACGAATCTCTGCATAACACGTGAGGGATTGAGGACTCAGCCCACACATCATCAGCTTCCTGGGCCTCCAGATTCTCCATTGTTATGAATGCACAACACTCCATCGTGCGAGGGAACTCAGATCCCTACTAGATCTCACAGTTGGGTCTTTGTCTGCGTTTGTGTTGCCGTTGAGGGCACAAGACGCAGAGCTGTAGAGATTGTTTGGTGCACCCACTGACGACAATGTGGTCAAGTGCCAAGGGCCCTAGGATCCCAAAAGCCCCAAACTCCCTTTAGTTGGCCCGTTGTAAGGGAGATGCTCACAATACGTCCTTGGTGTGGCTCCCGATGTTAGATCGGCTTTGCGTCCCCTATCAACCAGCGTTAGTAACTCCCAACAATGAATACGAAAATGTATAAGCGCACAGCTGACTCAAGTTGGTTCAATTGTCCCGCTGTTATCTATTTGGGCCCCTCCACTGTGCTACATGTTGAGTGGGGGCCGAAGAATTTCCCTGATCATTTGGTTTGCTCCCCTGGTGGCGCTGCTCGAAGTATAACATTTCTAGTCCCCTGGATCTGTTCATGTGTCTGCTACCTCGAAGGGTATGGCAATGTTTGTTGCGAAACGATCTGATAAGCCGTTCGGCACGTCATTCGGGCTTTCTTGGTGTCAAATCCGCTGGCTGCTGCCGCTTCTACTCACCTCTGGACAGGTGTGACCCAGTACCCAAATATGGGCAATTCACAATCCCACTTTCTTCCTTTTATGCAAATATTTTCCATTATCCCGGAGTTACCAACCCCTTCATCACTCTATTCCATCACCACGGCCGCACGCAAGTAGGAATACACAATCCAACTTCACACACACAATGCTGCAGCTTAGCCAGTCCGCACGCAAGTAGGAATACACAATCCAACTTCACACAGACAATGCTGCAGCTGAGACCCCTCTAGTGTCACCAGGCACCTTGGTCGCAGAGGAGCAGGGCTTGGGTTTGCAGAAGAGGAAACGGGCTGAGATGAGTTGCAGAACGCCTGGTTGCAATTAATGATGCTAGACAGCCCCACATACAAGCATGCCCACGCCTTCTTTGCCGCGCCGCACGCACTGCCTCTGTAGACGCTTGCTACATTTGTTCTTGCTATCAGACAGCCTAAAAGGGCCAACTGAATGCTCCTTTGCAAGATTCGGAGATGCTATGCTAGACTTAACGATGTACGTAGCAAGCTCACGAAGAGATTGCTACACCACACCTCACCTGAACTGCAGCATTAGCCTCTGTGACGTCTACATTCGGGAGAAGATCACATGCAACGCTGGCGACGACCGTTTTTAATGCATCCATTAAAACCGTCGTGTAACGAGAGCCGTCGGCCTTATTCAAGGCCTTTGCCAGCTGCAATTGCCACGAACTGCTTCAGACGCGTGTTACCTGAAAGCAGCTGAGCTCCCTTCCTTGTCTCTAGGCTTCCTGTACGCAGAGCCTCGTGCCTGGAGTTCCGGGATCGGAGGTGGCCTGAGATGAGCCTCGGCGCACCTCGCTGCAACTAATGATGCAAGGGGGGCACAGTCAGGCTTCTTTGCTGCATATATCCCTTAAGACACTTGTTGAGCATTTGTATTTGCTTTTAGGCAGCCTCTCAAGGCCAAACGAATGTCCCTGTGCTAACTTTGAACAGACAACGCTACACGTAGAGAACGGTCATACACTTGCTAGGCTTCGGCCGACGTGGATGCAAAATTAGATTGGCCCGACACCCTATAAATACATTCACATTTACAGAAGCTAAACCATACGCATTGATGGATTGGTGTCTTCTAATGCCAGTCTTGCGTTTAGCGCATACTGTGGAGTGTCAGCAAGAAGGGATGCTTGTGGCGGTGTCTCCTTTTGCTTACTACACCAACGACAACAGTGTAAAACAGTAAAATTACCCATCACCTGAATATAAGTGTTAGCTAATAAGATTAAGACATGGTTTCACTTAGGAAATGAGAATTTTTTGTGTAAAAAGAACCACTGTGTTGCGCGCTGTTCTGCACCTGTTGGTGGGGCAGTCACGCGAAATCTCTCGGACCACGCGTGGGGAGGTACATGCTGGCAAGCAGCACGGTATCCGGCAAATTCTCCGGGGTTTGACCTCACGCACACTGATTTGTAAATTGACATTTCGATCAATTACAGTCTCTTCGGCTCCCTCCTCACATTCAAAGACAAAATGGCGTTCGGAGCGTCGGGAACTACACTGTGCGGGGCGAGGCACACACAGCGTCTAAAAAACCTCAATTTCTCGGTGCGATTCCTGCTAATAGCTGCTCTAATAGCTGTACCCGTGGCTGTTTCAAACTCGGAAGAGATATTTGATGTTGTCGCCGAGCCTACTGCTGAACCAGAAGTCATGGGTACGGAACTTGCAGAGACCGAAGCTCGTGTCGAGATGCGACCTCCAGCAATTAAACAAGCTAAACCACTTCCAGTAGCTCCAGCAGTTCCAGAGGTTTCACCAGAACAAGAACAACCAGATGCTGCTCCACTTGAGGAAGCATCTCGTGAGAGGAGCTCCCTTGCTGCAGTGTACAATGCGTCGACCGCGCAGCAAAGCCCTTCCGAGGAGGCTAATGGAGCCCAAGCTGGAGTGCTCAAAAGAAGAGCACAACTGATTGGACTGGCAATTCTGCTGTCTCTCGGCATTTTCCTTCTCAGAGCGAAAGTACGTCTCTCTTAGCGGATCTGCAGCGCCTCACTCGCATGTCTTTTAGGTTAGGTATGCTCACGTGCGTTCCTGCTGGAAACTTGTTATGCTCGTTCCTTTCCGCTAACTGAGTATGGTTTTAGTAGGAGGTGTCTCACCCCTCTTAAGCGAAGGTGTGAGCGCACTCACGTCTTGCGTCGTGCGTGCTTGTGCACTTTATGCACGGAACAGTCCTCGTTGACATCAGGCAGTATGTTTGCGCAACGGGCTAATAGATGGCAGCAGGAACCTTCAAGCATGCTTGGATGAGTGTTAACACATGTGGAACTCTTTGCTGTTCACCGGGTATCGGGAATAAATCCTTTCAGCCTTCAATAACCCTAGATAATCGTTCTGTCTTTGCAGCCCCCCGTTTCTTGTTGTAATGGCTTTTCCTTTGGCGTGTCTTATGCAAAGCATGAACACCCAGAGCATTGCATTGGCAAGTGCAAAGCGTTTTTCCGTTTCGGCACCAGAAATCGTTCACTTTACCGCGTGATTTGCAGAGAGTGAACTGTAAGCTGCTGCATAGCAATGGCTGTCTGGAGTTTGTCATTGCGAACGCACAGCTTGTATTTTACTGCTTGCATACTCTAGCATCCCCAAATACGAGCTCCGTAGCAGGAGACTGTGGAAAGCAGTGTGACAAGCCAGGAACAAGCTTGCTGATTTGTAGAACAACAGAAGATCAACGGAAATGAGGGGTCTTTTGGTAGAGAGTGCGCTAACATGACGCTTGCGAGCAAATGCAGGGAGTCTCATGATGGCTCTGGCCAGCTTCTGGTCTTCCCAGTTTAGTTGACACCTTTGCAATGATCGAAGCTATATGTGTAGATGAAAATGTATACACTGTGTCCTACTTTTTGCAAAATGCAGACCGTTATACACCTCAGCAGCTTTGTTAGCTGCTGAGGTGATCAGCATGCAGTAAGATGTAGAAGGTATTTCAGAGTCACTGCTCATCTGGTGTCTGGCTGTTTGCTGCTTGTTTAGATGGCTTAGTGCTCATGTGTACTGCTCGGGTCGGCGTACCCATACAGCACACACACCACACTGACAACTGCAGATGGGGTTGGAAACAGGATGTGGCGCCTAGCAAATATGACTTCTGGACTTACTCAGGGAGTGAGCTATACTTGTTTATTCACGCAACAGTGGCCTTCTAGGGCTGGTCATTGCGTATACAGGCCTCGTAACGTACAGCTTCCAATCTCTAGAATGTCGAACTACGAGCGCCGTAACCTTGGCCGATTGAGGAAAGTGATTATGGCAGCCCAGCAACAGGCTTGTTGATTTGCAGCGGAAAGTGATATCATGCGTACGGCATATTTTTCGGAAATAGAAGGTGCGCTAGCGCCTAGCTGGCGTGCAGAGTCCAGGAAGCCTCGACGAGTCTCCGGCCAGCTAAGCGTTTCAGTTTATTTGGCCCGTTTTCGGCGATCGCAGCTGTTTGTGCGGATGAAAGTGCACATATTGGGTTATGTGTTCTCCAAGGTGCACGCCGAGCTATAGCTGCTCTACTTCGTTAGCTGCTGATGTGACCAGTCTGCTCTATGGTGGAGAAGGTATTTCGGGCCTTCTGTTCCTCTGGCGTCTGGCCTTTCGTGTTTTGTTCAGATGGTTTCGTGCCAATGTATAAACCGGCGATCTTCGCTCTTACTCGCAGGGCTGCCGCTGGTCACATGCACACCAACGCAAACACACGCAGATGAGTGCATTAACAAGTACAGAGCTGTTGTTCATTTCACCAAAGAGCTTTGCTTCCCTTGCTGCATGATTTGCACACTATTGAGCTCCAACGAGTAGGAAATCCAACCTCCGGATGGGGCTGGAAGATGAATGTGTCTTCCCGTAGAGGGTTTAGCTTCTGAATGTACTCAGGGAGTGAGCTATACTTATCTGTTCGCTCAACGGTGGCCTTCTAGGGTAGGTCACTGCGTATACAGACCTCGTAATGTACAGCTCCCAACCTCTAGAATGTCGAACTGCGAGCGCCGTAACCTTGGCCGACTGCGGAAAGTGATTATGGCAGCCCAGAAACAGGCTTGTTGATTTGCAGCGGAAAGTGGGATCATGCGTACGGCATATTTTTCGGAAAAAGAAGGTGCGCTAGCGCCTAGCTGGCGTGCACAGTCCACGTTAGCTGCTGATGTGACCAGTCTGCTCTATGTTGGAGAAGGCATATCAGGCCTACGGTTCATCTGATGTTTGCGGTTGCGTTAGCGGCTTTGCGCCAATGTCTGCGCCGGCGGTATTTGCTCTTACCCGTAAGCTTATCGTTGGTCAGAACAGGTACAAAGGACTAGATTTTGTTGCGCAAAAGTGATTTAGCGCGCTGCAGAACAAGCTGGCTCATATTTTTCTTTTGTCATGTTCCTTGTTGAGCGAACCACGTTCACTTTTGCCGCCAGATTCAGCGTCTTTGTGCAGCCGTATTTCCACAAAGGATTTCTGAGGTATCCTCTTGCGCCACTTGCCTTTTGTGCTGCGCTAATTGCTGCGCACAGGCGGTAAGCTTGCCGCTGAGCTTCTTGGAACAGAATTATGAAAAAGGAGGCCTCCGGCCGTTCTATTGGTTGAGGACCTGCTACGACTGTTCCAGATGCTGCCACGCTTGAGGAATACTTTAGCAGTTGCCAAACATCACACGGTCTTCGCCCACGGAGCACGAAAGTAGTGTTTCACCCGGACGTGTGTTACCTAATTGCATGCTGGGTATATTGGCATTGCTATTTCATTACAGAGGGATCTGCCGGGAACGTCCACTGCCAGTGACAACATCAACCATTGGACAGTTACGGGTTGTGCACAGCGGCTTGCACTGATGGTTAGCATTTCACACGTTAAGTGTCACTCTAACCGAGATACAGGGCAATTCTTGGATAGATGGTGAGATTCAAACGCGTGCACCCACCTGCAACGGGCAGTATATATTCCTACTCCGAAAACATCGATTGCTTCAACTCCTATGTGTACGCTAGATAGGACGCAACAATAGTCGCCCCTTCTGCGAGGCCATGGTTCTTTATGTTGGAGTTCTTGATATGCACTTTACGCTGCCTATAAGGCATAGTGGATAGTCCGTAGGTGCTCATATGTCGTACTTCAGGTAGCCGCTGGTTCTCCGCCGGCTTCTAATTGACTACAGAAAGTACTTCGGACACCACGTATAGGGTTTAACTGATGGTTAGAGTCGCGCAGATGAATGCAATTGCGTCTTGAACGCTCACCTGCTCATACGTGTTTTTATGCTGCTTAATGATTGGGGGGGAGCTAAGGCGCTGGTTCTTTCTGTAGCAGTTAAGGAGTTTTCTTTGAGCACGAAAGGTAATTACGCGGCATATGCGTAGCGTTTCGTGTCCGGTCTTAGCGTTGCTAGCGGTATGCGTAAACGCGTTGCTTGTGGGAGTGGACTTAGCTGACCGTTTTATCACCGGAGTTTGCGCGTTGCTCTTCAATGCCGTCCAGGCACTTCATGTTCGGTAGGCTTTTGCTGAACGAGACTATTCTGCTTCGCTTTATGCGCCTTGCCAATCTTTGGAAACAGACCATCTTGACGGTAGGGACATGGAGTGCAAGGATTTGGCCCCAACATTGTACAGATTGTTAGTTCCTAAATATTTAAGCGAATTTCCTGCGATTATTCTTATTGTCTACGCTTGGCAAGACATAGCTTCGAGGAACTACCTTTTATCCGCATGAGCAGCGAACATCAGGTGCTTAAAGAAATCATGTAGGCGCTTTCCACGTCGAGTGTCGGAGTATCAGCGGCTCGGACATAGACTGCAGGATGCGTTCACCTTCCTTTTGTTTGAACGTTGCCCTATACGGAACGCAGGCCGTACGTATTCCCCGCAGCCCCTGTGCTTGCAGAGAGAAAGTAGCTTTTGCGTCTGCATCTACCTCGCACGGCAGACTTGGTTGGGTGTTGCCACCTTTCGCACGGAAATTTTTTAATTATGGTGTGTTACGCATTTCGGCATCGGGGATGAAAGTCGTGACATGGTTATGACGCGACGGCTCGACTTTGGAGTTGCAAGGCAGCGGGTTGTTTCTGGTTCTTTGGACTGTAGGAGGTGCGTTGGACCTGCCTGTTGCCAGCTTATCGTTTTGGCAGTTCCCAAAAATGTAGGTGTTGCGACGAGGAGGTTCTTACCAACTGGCGGAAGCAGTAGCTTAAGTGGGGCGCCACAGTGCTCGCTGATCCGTGGTCGTGTTGGATTGGCGCGAAGCTTGTGCGTTGACTTGCGCTCAGCCGAATATGTTCTGGAGAAGGCTTGCTGCAAACGGCAGAATTACAATACTTTCAAGCTGTCGTAGATCAGGATGTACACTGTTGATTGCAGATGGTGAAAAAGTTATGCTGATGTTCTTTCTGTGGTCTCCAAACCGCGTGTTCAAGACATCAGTCATATTGGGCAACGACCACGGAGCACAGCGGGTGTTCACTTGTATGTGCACGCTGAGTTGCACTACGCTTCACACACAGGAAGTGGGTTTGCTCCTACATGCAAGTGGAAGCGGCACAGTGCATTTGCTGCGGAGCACGGGCGTGCAGAGTGCAATCTGCTCGTGTTCATTCGTCGTGTAACGATGCCTTCCTCTTTATAATGTTATGGGTCACCTACATTCCAGAACGTACGGCGCTTTCTAAGTATTCTGGCCTCTAGTGAAGCATGTGGCTCCTATAGGAAATTTGCGGGATACACAGGTATAAATGCTCGCCATACTCGTCAGCAGCTCCCATGTCGCAAAGCTGGAATAGTATATTATCTAAGGTGTGTGGAATCTTTTCTGTGGTATGCGATTGTGGCTAACATTAGGCCGTTGGGAACGCTGTTCTCTTGGGAAGCAGACCGTGGGTTCCTTGTTCTTTTGGTTAATGATGTCGGCGGGGCGCAGGTAGAGTCATGCAAACCAAGGTCTGCGTGCGCTTTTAGCTCCGTGATCGCGGTGGTCTTTTGCCCTATGTTCATTCGTGTTGCAGAATGTGCGTTTTCCTACTTGTGATTTTGGTTGGTTATACATTGAATGGCTCGGAGTGACTAGGAAAAATGCGGCCCTTCCATAGCCAAAGCGCTTGCAAGTGGAAGTCTCCGCAGAATTGTCAGTCTGCGTGTTTTCTCTCCTTTGCCTTTGTGAAGGGTTTTGTACGTTGCAGCTGGCAGCGGCGGTAGTCCGTGGTGCTGTTGCGGTTCTTTCGCACAAAAAGGACACTTTGCTGGAGGTGGCTTGGCCACCTAAACGCGCCGTCAACATAGCGCGGAAGTATATTGCAGATAGACGACAATAAGCTATGTTTTATTCAAGGCCCTCAATGGTTCGTCGATGTACGGATATACTTTCGGGCCCAGGAAGTAGGCTTTGATTGCCATAAATTGCATCAGTCAGACATGCTTGGACAGGAGACCTCTCGTCTTGGGCAGTTGCATCTCTACCTTTCATCCTTTTCCAATAGCTCCCTGTATAGAGTGACGCAGGGAAGTGTAATCCTCCAATCATGTACCCATGGTTTGCAATGCTGGCATTTGGGTACCTATGCCACTGTTCCTGCAGCAAGTGAGCTCTTGGCGACGCTTGTAAACTACCCGCCAGCATGTGTGCTGGTATGCTACCGTAGAGTACACGCTCTCAGCTCACAAGGAACACAAGCAGAACTTCCTGGAGGCCGCTAATTTGAGTTGGTGGTTGATAGACTGCTTGAACGAAGCGGATCTTGCACTCTAGTGCGCGTTCCCCGTTTCAAAAGCTTGCCCTCCAACGGAGTGACCGTCTGCAGTAGGCATGCTGCAGGGGCTGAGATTGAGTGACGCAGAGTATTCCTTCTTGATCTCCACAGCTTGTGAGTTGGTTAAAGGACATGCTGTAGCAGTATCATAGCTCGTCGAATGAATTCTATGCGCTGCCCCACCTCCATGAGTCCCGCTTAAGATATTGACGGGCGTCGTGTCGCTACCTATGCTGGTTCTTCAATTTTCTCGCTTGGAGCCGCTCGATATATGATCTCAATAACTCACCGTAACTCAAGGCGCACCCTTACAAATAACTATGTGCTCTGCAGATGGTGAGTGACGAGTGGTGCATAAACCCCTTTTATACGTTGAAGTAGCTTTGACAGATATTTCAGTACACATTTGAGAACGGCAATTGTACGGTTCAATAGGCGTCCGGCCTGCGAGCCTCAACATAGTCGTCGGCACCACATAGTTGGAACTTGTGGCATAGATGGTAAGACTTTGAACTCGAAGGTGACACAGCTCGAGACATCGAGACTCTAGGGATTATTTTCGTTTCAGCTGCTACTATGCAAAGGAGTAGGGTAGGCAGTGCCTTAGCATGCAGCATGCTCGAGACAGCTTATCTCTTGAACTGATTAGACTCGTCATATAGATGTGCGTTTCCAAAACTTCACGGTTCTCCGTGTTCAGGTGGTGCGTATCTTGTCTTGCCTGAACGCACTTTCCAATTCAGACAATTCAGTGTTGTTTCTCATTTGCCCGTATTGCGGAACTAAAATGGGAATGTAGTGATATACGGCGCAGAATTTTGCGGCTAGTCATTTCCGCGAGCGTAGAGACACTTTTGTTGCACAGGTTCGGTGCTAATAATGCCAAGCTGTGATTGATTCGCTTGCGTGCTTCTAGAAGCCGAGCGAAAATTCCTCAAGGATGGAGTGGTAACCGTCGCAGGCAGTGAGAAGCGCTTGACCTATTGCCCTTACATCTTGTGAGTCGCTCCCGTGGACTAGCAGTATGCAATTCATGTAGCCCCGGGAATCTCATGTAAAATGGTGCGTCTTTGCACGTACCACCTGTCTTACCTTAGCAAGTGAGCTGTGAAGCCACAACCTACGGCCTCATCTCAGTATGGTTTCTTCGCTCCCTGTTTGGGATTTTCAGCTTGTATTACCAATAAGAAGTGAGGGATATGGAGTTGGTTTAGAGATACGCAAGTTGTCTAGCATGTTCATGGCAACAGACTGTGCGTAGGGTCTCCACTGTGTATGCTTGCAACCCACAGCCATAGCATGCTGCTGGAAAGCGTTCATTGCACGGTAACTGGTAGATAAACAGAACCATCTTTTGGATGCACTATTTTTACGCATTGCTATCTAGAGAAGCCATTTGACAAACGCTCAGCTAGTACGTCCGGCATGAAATATAATTACCAGTGGAGGAAGCTTCTCTTCGATTCTATAGATTGCTCCAATCTCTTATGCCGATTGCTTGCTTCATACTACTTATTTTCCTTGTTACGTCGCGCCTACCATTAAGAAATCGCAGCTTTGATGTGACCCCCACGCGTGCGCCAAATGTTCGTTCGTGTAGAAACGAGCCAGTGCTGTATCCGCTGTAGACCATTGTGCGTTCCCGTTGGCCGCAATCACAGGTTGTACGTGCTCCTCACGAGTGTCATGGATAGTTGTTTGTTCGTTAGCGTGATTGAAGGACCTCAACTTTCCGGGACAATGCGCGCGGAGTGGATAGCAAGAATCGTGCTCAGCCTTGGTATCGATAGGAGGCAGAATTTGCTACCAGTCTTTAGACAACGCACAGCGGATATCGTGTGATTCTTGAATTTTATTACATGGACGTGTTGGTAGCAAAGACGCGTAGGCTCGTTCGGCTAAACCCTGCTGCTCTGGGGGGAATTACCTTGTTTTCAAAACGAGGTTTTCCTGCACCTGCAGAAAGTCAGTACAAGGATAATTAGATAGTGCCAGAACAGTACTCTTGAACTAATCGGCAAAAAAGAACGAATGAACATATTTAGGGTCTTCGTCGGTTACATCGTTGCTTGAACGGTCGATGGGTTTTACTATGAAAGGTGGTGAGCTAGACCTGCAAGAAGCTTTGGTCGCTTCGGCACCTCCCGAGGGGCTACAAGATAAAGAATCCGTGTCCATATCGCAGCAGCAAAACGAAGTGGGGTGTGACAAATGGAGACTGCCAGCTGGGGTGGGAGTTGCGCGCTTCGCGTATTCGACTTTGCGAATGAATGTAGTTTGTGCGTTCAATTCACGGCCGCTTGCTCGTTTAGCGCCCGAGCTTATTGTGATGTAGTTATTTAGTTGAGCTGCGTCGTTGACTGCAGTTGTATTGGTTACGTATGCAGCGTGTTGTTATTGACGTCTCCAGGAAGTGGGTCATGAGTTGAAAACGGGTCACGCCAGCCGGTCGAAGTCATCTTCAACTCAGCGTATTATTCAGCAGAACTGGAGTGATTCTTCCGCAAGTCTTCTGCTTTTTACCCCAGGAGGTGCGCTTTGTACTTTCAAAGTTAACGTGCGGCTCTCGCTCACACTTCATTAATATGCGAGGGTAGCTGTGACTCCATTGTTTGTATGGAAATTGGTATTATGCGGAGTCATACACTTATGCTGATCGAATCGTTTACGATGTTTGCAGGCCGGACGCCATTGAATGTTGTGAAATTCAGAGAGTGAGTCTGACGAAATATTCGTTCTGTCTGAGCCTCGTCTTCCTGTGAGTAGTTCCAGAGCGAACGGTGGCTTGCTGCTTAAAGAAAATACATTCGTATCTATATCTTAGATAAGCCAGCGCAAAAACTGTCTAAGAGGACAGCGGTTCCGTGGCTTCAGATGGTGAGTCTCTCGCCGCAGCCGCCAAATTCGCAACAGGAGCATGTATATAGTTTGTGGGTGTGAGTGGCCTAGCATGGTGTACTCATGTTGCTACAAGGTTCTTCTTGGTTTTTGCTTCTCTTTAGGACGTGGGTCTGCACAGCTGGAACTCCATATCTTTACCGCAATGGCACAACCTATCGCGCTATGATTCTCTCAAAGAACCTACGTAGTGGGTTCCGGACGAAGCGTTCAGGGCATTCAGCACAGTTGGAAATTGACGTAGCCAAGTTATCCTAATGTAGCATGAAGTTATGCGCCAAATATTCCGTACAGCTTAAATCCTCTTGGTCGGTTTTTGGCGGGCCGGTGGATGCGTTAGCGGTGTAGACAAAGAGTAGACAACAGGATGTGGGTGTAGAGAAAGACTTGACAACAGGATGTGGGTATACGAGTTCGCAGTTGCGTGATATTCGCTGATCCGATGCACCTTAGTTGCATATGTGCAGGGAGCTCCCCTTTTTACGAAACTGTCGGTGCTTGATTGCTTTGTCTATATGGCTGGAAGCGGGAAGGATTCGTACTATATTACGCAGATAGTGGGTACTCGATAGCACGATGTGGTCTTATATAGATCATGTGGCACATCCCTAACCCGATCGTCTAGAATGTTCACAAATGGAGCACTTAATGGAAAGTGGTGAGTTTTAGACACTGTATGTCATCAGAAAGTGCGCCTCGCCCAAGTTGCTGACAAGTTTGCTGCGAATGCCTTCAATAAGTCATCTGATGACGGCCAGTAGGAGCTTTGGCGGGTGCCTTTACAATTAGGATTCATAGCCTTGGTAAAAACTTTCCCTAGTGTATCCCCAGCGGCTAAACGGTCAAAGCCCTATGCGGTCATCCCTGCAGATTAATCGCCGATATTTACTCGGCCTTCGAGCGTAAGCGGGAGCTGTGCGTCAGAACCCACTAGAATGCAGTGGCCCACAATTCAGACGTCCAGTGGCCCAGCAAAAGCGCAAAAATCTGGAATAAATCGTGCAGCTGTAGAATAACGCATCTCTGGTACGGCTTGTAGAAGCGGCATGCGGTGTCATGTGCTGCTTTCTGCGTGTGTAACCTGAGCTCACCACCAGTCAGTTGATTGCATATTTAGCGAGGCGGTAGGGGATGCAGTGATATCATGTCGACTTCGTCTCATGGCGCATTTCTGCCTTGTTCACAGCAAGTGCGTAATTGTTAGAAAACGTGCTTTGTATATTGGCAGACCTAGAAACGGCACGTTATTGGTTGTTTTCGTGATGGAGTGTCAATGGCCGATGCGTTCGCCACATTGTCGTTTGAAACAGGTGGTGAGCTGCTCATAACAACGCAGCAATGGATTCGTGGCAGGAATGGCTGCCAGATGGCAGGTTCACAGGTGAAGCGGAAGCAGGCGCTACGTTCATGCGCAGGCAGCGCACTATCTCTGATGAATTTTCATGCGATACTAACTTAACCGAATTACAAATTGCTGGCGCCACTTCCTCTTGCCCTGTGCCTTTGCACCTGTCCTTTCGAAGACTAGTGTCAGTTGACTTGGCTTGTCAGATTCACGTGAGACATTGCACCCTCCCGAAGTGTTGGCGAAATACACGCGAGGGTTGAAACACTTTGGACATGAGTAGCGCATTTGCCGTAATTATGTTCTAGGGAGCTCAGAAGAACGCGTGTGTGACGGGATGCATATTGCGTGCTTCAAACCCAAACAGCTAGTGCGCCTCACCTCCCCAGTAGTGTCCTGGAAATGTGCGGCGCCCTTAACTTGACCTTAAGCTCCCCGAGTTGTGCAGATCCGTTTGAACAAAACTTCCGCACTGTCGAGTAACATCAATGCATTTCCGCATTTCCGCAGGATGTACGCATAAATGTCGCATCGTCTGCTCTCATGCTCGTAGAGGTTCGATTGTGGTGTGCGATTTAGTGCAACGGCTGCTCGCATGTTTTCCTCAGTGAATCGCACGCATTCGACAGCTACACGGGGAATGTTAATATTGAGCGATGGAGACACCAGTGCTTATCGGCCATTGCATGCTGGTTCCTTCCATCGGGTGTTCAAGTTCTCACAAGGCCCGATATACCCTGCTTGCTTGCGTCTGCAGGGGGTACGCTTTCACATGGAGCCTTTGTTTCCACCGTCTGAAGGTTTCGATCAACTTGAGGATCATCTGGCTTCGTATTTATTTTTGCCTGTGGGGGGCTCTATACATCGAAGTCCGACGGCGTGACTTGTACAGCAGGCAGGGACAAGTGGGACAAGAGCACACTTAGTACTTGAGAAGGCACAAAATATCACGTTAGGCGATACTATTCAAACGGTCTTGCGAAGACGGTAGACGCTAGGAAAGGCGCATCTACTACTTGTTTCAGAAAGTACGCTTCGCCCTTTTGAAGAAACTATGCTGGTTTTCCGTTGGAGATGGCGTAATTTCGTCGTTTCGCAAGGCAGCATTCTCTCTGAGCCGCTGAGGATTACTTCCTTCCGCAGTTTGTAAGTCGTTTGCCAACAGTTGTTCCCTATGTAGCATGCTCCCCAGGCTGAAACATCCCCGAGTTCAAGTGTAATTACTTATGGAAGGCTTTGGCGCTTCGCATGGCAACAGTCCTCATCTAGCCTCATCACTGCATTAAGCAAAATCAGGTGTATTTCAGTCTCTACATAGGATACTGGCGTTATACGCTTTTCGTTTTCGTACCATTGCAGTTTAAAGGGACGACACCTCAGCTGTGTATGATTCCTGATAGTGTTTTCTGGCTTGCTTTTGGCTTGCCGCTGATGTTCTCGGTAACGTACAGACCCACAAAAAAAAACACAGTGGGAACGAGGGAACTGACGGTTCATTCGAGACACCGTGCCTTGGCTTGGGAATTCAGGCAGTGAGCTTGCCCGCGTATTTCCGCCGTAGTGCCTTGCTTTCCTGATATCCCTTCGCTCTGTTGGCGACAAACAGGCCCTGTGTGTTTCAAAGCTTGTTGCATGGCAATGCCGAAAGGGGGAAACACTGCTGTCTCGTACTTGTGGCGCATATTGTTTGTTTCCACACAGGCAGTGGGTTGGAAGTTACTAATTCGAAGATGCCATTAGGCGCACTAGGTGGATGAATGTTAACATTCGTTATTCAAGCCTCACTCCTGATGTGCCACACCGCAAACCTGTATACCGCTTTGCTTGACAGGCAGTACGTGCTAGCGCTATCCCCGTACCTATTTACAGAACGCGCCCGGTTGGCACTTCTAGTTAGGAATACGTGTTAGGCAGTCAGCCAAGTATTCACGTACAGGCACCGCGTATCTCGTCGTCCATGCTGCACTGCTTTCAGTGAACGATTCCTTGGCCGTTTCCCTCTGTGGAGTATAGGAAGTACGCGACAGCTGCAACCTCGTAGGTATTTCCACTAGAACAGTCATTCTGTGGGCTAGCGCACACTCGATATACCGGGTGATTCAAGGCTTTGTTATCACACCGTGCTAGCTGAGCGTTATGTCGAGCCTAGGAGGTGAGTTGACTCATTTCTTGCCTTTCAGGTTTCGGGATAAACGTTTAAAGCCGGTTTTGCAAACAATTTATTTGTGGAATGTATGGTCTGGTTTTGCATCTTCACGGGCTGGCCGTCGCACCGAAGTTTGTGTATTCGTGCAGATGTAGATGCACTCACTGATGGTTTATTCTTCACGGCAGACCAGGCAGATTTCCTGCTAGGGCTCCATAATTATAGGAGGTGAGTCCTCCCTGACGCTTCTGTGGTCTCCAGTTGTCATGACCGCCAGCCTCGCGCATGTGCTCTGCTCACTTCGCTTGCTCCTCTCAGTCTCCGTTGAACGCTCATCTTTGTACTGTATGTGACACTCGCTCTGGTGTTTTGCACTAAACGTCGATTGCTTTAGATTGTGAGTTTTCCCTTACATTTTGTGGCTGCAATATCGGATGCTGTACTCTAGTGTCACAAAAGGATAGAATTTGTATATCCGCTAGGACAGTTCTGAAAGGCATGCATGCTCAGAGATAATTCAAAAAGTGGTCCACTCAAACACATGGTTTTTGCTGCAGAAGGTGAGCGTTCGTTAATGAGCGAACCCGTGAAGCGTTATCGACAGGTCGAATCAAAGTCCCAGCGTACATTTTCGTGATGCCATGGGTTCGTCTTGGTTGTTAGTATTGTCCCACAATTGGTGCTGCTGGGACCTTCCAGTGTGCATGTACACCAGCGCATTAAAGCTACTGATAGCATTTGACGTTCACTGTGCACCGGTTGCAGAAAGTAGGTTTCGGTTCAATATCGGCGCCTCCTGTCTCTGAAAGTCAAACTGGCTTGAGGGGCAACACCCCGTCGTTGTGTGCGGCTGCCATTGCTTCACAGAGTCACATGTAGGACTTGGTTGGCAATCGTCTTAGCCTTGAAAGCGGGCACCCGGTACGCATGACTGAGATGCAACAGAGTTGCAAAGTTGGCTGATATTTTCTCAGCTGGTGCGTTGCTGTCGCTTACATAGAGCAACTGGTTTTTGTTTTACAGGAGAGCGCGCCGTTTTCACTTGAGAGGAGCCATTGCTGAGTCCAGCTGGTCACGGAATCCAGATAGCTGGGGTGACCCCTGAACTTGCACGAAATTGCATTGGGTTCAGGCAGTAAGTCTCCAATGACTTTTCACCGCCCGTGTCTAGCGCGGGCGCTCCGGGACTACGCACTGCCACTTCGAATGCAGTAGGCTACTCCGCATTGCTAACGCTGGAGGGTACTGCTCCCAGCCCGCTAATGGACGCAAAACATGCACAGTTCAGCTACGATGAGGTTCTGGGTAGGCAATTGTGCCTTAAATTGATGTCTGAGGGTTCTATGACGGGATATATCTATCTATTGTCGCTTACGCTGGCCCAGGATGTTCGTCCTGAATCACCAAGCATCACGGCGATCCCGGCAGAATTGGCTATCCGTGAACGCCAACAGAACAGTTGTAGGGTTTTTGCTGTTATGGGCCACCACATGTTCAAGTGGCTTTCACCGTGGTCATGCGGTTTGTATCTCCGTGCAGCAAGTTCGTTTACTCTGCAGGATCGCCTAGGGCTGTCCTGTCCCGTATGTTAAGGGCGCACGCAGAACCTGCACCAGCGTAGGGTTTACTTGTTCCGCATATTCTTTGAATTTCTTATGTCTTGTTAATATTTGATCCATACTACTTATTTGTGTCAATCAGACCACGAGTGCGCTTGACGTGAAGGTGCAGGCTATTCTGTCAATTTACCCACGAGACGGCGCGACTGCCCTATGCACAAATGTTTTGCCATCAGTTGGTGCGTTTTAGCCTTGCAGAGGCTTCTGAGCTATCTGCTTACCGACGCGCAGCTCGTGGTATTGCTCGGTAGCCTCTAGTGCCCTTTTTGAAGCGATTATAGTAAAGGCCTATGCAACAGCCTTGACAGCCGTATGCTTTTGGCCAGGCTTTGGCAGCCAACCACTGGAGTGGCAGGCAAGTCTGCCTTCTAAGTTATATGTTTGCCGCTCATCACTTTGCCTTGTGCTCAGAAAGTCCGTGTCTAGGAAAGACTGAGAGTTTTGCCGTGCCGCGAGCCACGTGCGCATCAGCAGAGTTTGGAGGTAGTGAGTTTGTCGAGATTCTTTTGCATGAGATTCTTTTGCATTTTGGTTTATTCAGGCAGTACGTTGGCAAGATGATGGGCTCAAAAACCCAGTGGGACACGAAACATGCAATGCACCAATATCTCCCCTGCATTGAGGCTGAGCGAAGAGCTGCCGATGCGTGATGATTGTGAGCGCTTGGGTGTTTGTGGGGCACTTGGAGCTTGATAGCGACGCCGAGGTCTCTATCTGTAGTTGCTACGGAGTACGGAATATTCTGATTCCAGGGAGTGGGTTGCAGGCTCATCAGGGGCAGCGTGTGCCTCGTGTTGCTTAGCATAGCCGCACAGGGCGAAAACCCTGCAAATAGAACGGACTGGGGAGCGAAGGAAAGTCGCCGCAGGTTGAAACAGACCCGGGGAACCGCCTGTGTCCTAGCCTAGAACAATTCATTGTTGCAGGATGTGTGTTTCACTTGTTTTGACCAAGGAGGGCAGCTACGAGGCGACCGCATTTCGCTTGTCCTACACTTTCAACCCAATGAACCGGCATCAACAGTTTTCTGCTGGCTCTTGTGCTGTGCATTATGCGAAACGACGGGACTACGAATGCTGATACTTTAGCTCGTATGTTGCTAGCTCACTGTTGGCCAATCAGTCTTTCTGCCAGAAGCAATAGAAAATTTATTGTAACGAGTACGCACCTGTTAAGGATTTCCAACACCCTGCCGCCAAGCGGTATCTTGGTTCGGAGATCACCGTCAACTCAGAGCGTATGACGTCCCCACTTTGCGCATCACTGTGTGAAGCGGTTGACGCTGGTGTTCTGCCAGAACGTGTAGGAGTTCTCCACATTGTCTACATTTCATACACAATTTTGAATCGTTTTCCGGCGTTGGGCAGCTGCTTACATATATTCAGTGCCAAGGCATGGAAAGGCTTGCTCATTTCGTCTGGATTGGCTGCGTCATTTTCTTCTATCGACAGGCCGTATGTCTCAAAGTATGATCTAGGGTTCTGTACGAGGTAGGCCGCAACTGCAGTTTGGTGCTCTCAAGCACATGCCATTGCTGTTGATTTTCCTGCCCCCTTTCTCCGACCACAGATTGTAAGCTTCAGGAACTAGTATAGCACAGCTGTGAAAAATATGAGGAGTCTGGGCAGCCCCCGTGTTGAGCATTCTAGGGAGAGCTCTTCGTCCTTACTTACTCCCCTAAAATGGGAGGATGTATAATGCATGAGTATACCGGGCTCTGCATATGCGCAATCAGCAGTGCCGCATCCGAAATATTCTTTTTGCGTATGGCATCAGCTTGTGAGCATCTGGCGCCATAGCCTGTTCGTTTGCTGAAGCGTACGCGGCTTTGTCGAATTTAGACACTTGAAACTTCGGTCCTGACTGACCAGTTGTCTATTGTGGAAAATCTGGAGATGCTGCTAAACAGAAGACCCGTTTCCACTTGACCTGCGTACACGCCAGTATTTTGTGCTACTGTACGACGCTCAGTGTGGGATATGTTGAAATTTGTGTTCGCGTGCTCATACTAAAGAGGTATTCAAGCCGTATGCAGGGGGCTTTCATGGCGGCATGCCGTGAGCTCATCAGATATCACTCATTTGCGCTCATGGTTGATAGAAACAATGAGCAGAATCGTAGGGCACTCGCGCAGCCTTGGCAGAACTCAGGTGTTAGTGTCTGTTTCACGTAGACTGAGTTTCTTATCCCAGATCTTATTGCTGCATGGTGGTGCCGAGCGTTTGTTCCCCACTTTTTGTAGAGTGTAAACGAACGACGGTCAAAGTGATTGCTCGTTGGTTCATAGGATGTGCGTTTTCGATATCGCCGCTTTTCTTGTCTGGTTAGTAGGAGGTCTAGTAGTGCAAAGATGTGTCCCGATCATTGGCGGCATTGTACCTTTCAGTGTAACGAAGTGTGCTGATGGATGTACAAGCTTATATTTTGCTGAAACACGTTTCTGGATGGACTGTAACTGACCCACGACACCGGCACGAACAATTGTCTTCCAACTCGGGTCTAATCTTTGTTTTCAGCACTTTTTTGAGCAGCGACTTGATGCTGTCATCTGTGGAGTAAATCGTCAGGTTGTTCCTGAGGGCAACTTTGAACGGCGTGCCTTTCGGTATGAATACACGAGATGCGTCTGTCACGCATCAATTTGAAGGCCTGCTGTAGCTGTAGTACCGGACTACTATGTTGTGGGATGCCTTCGCATATCTTGCTTCAGGGGCAGCGAGTGAGTTTTGCGTTGAAGAAACGGATCTTCGAATGATTTGCCCAGCCCCAGGTAGGCGATGCGATGAGCCTGCTCGGCACCAGCTTGGCACAAGCGTGATTCTTCTTATGCTGAAGTGAGCTTGCGCAATACCAACGTTCAACAGAAAAGTGGTCCTGCCCTGCCCTAAATTGCAACGTAGCCTTTAGGTGCGTGTCTTTCAGAAGGAGCATGCAGTATAGCATTATTTATCACAACATCAGAAGGTGGGTTTTTCTCTTTTGAGCCTGAAGCCCCCATCACTTTGAGGCGTCATGCGGATTGAGCACTCCTTTTTGCGCATGGGCATCAGGGGTCCCAACAGATTCTCCTCTTCGCCTTAGGCTGAGAGGTCTTATGTTACATTTGTTCTATGCGTAGCATGCCTGCGCGACCTGGCTCTAGTAAGTGTTTAGCGTTTAGGGTTGGCTCGTGAAGCGAACACCTCTCAACAAATCCGCCTGCGTACCAAGTAAGTAAGTTCCAGTTGCCTGGTCTTCGCGTATTTATTTTAAATAGTAAGAAATGTGTTTTGCCGAAATTTGAAATATCACTTCGTCTCAACAGATATTTCCTTGTCATGGGCACATCAAAGAGATTCCCGGCGAGGACTTCCTCAATTTTCTAACTGCAGAGTGGCCTCGGTAGGAGACATACGGTACAGTTTTATCAGTCACTTATGAGCTAAGAATTTTGCACGAATACGTTCATCTGCTACTTTAAGACTGCCTCCTCATCACTGAGCAGACGCCTATACAGGGTCATCAGCCGGCAGCAGTCACCTGGCCGTAGCTGTATCTTTCCCTTGGGGCGCACTAGACTTCAATAGTCCATAGAAGACTATTGTTTTTTCCTTGTAAGTGATTCGATCGGCCACCAAATCACCTTATCACCGTGTTACATTAGTTACTTCCCAGCCGTCCGGCGAACTGTTACCAGTGTTTCCTGCTTTTCTAGCTTTAGCATACTATGAGCCCGCGCGGTGAAACTATGCGCACTAGACGCTCCTGGAAAATATATATCCCCATTTTGGGATCTTCATCAGGCTACACATTCCGGGAAAAAACGTCAGTACTCCGGTCTATTTTCCAACTAATGCAGCGAAGCCCATAGTGCAGACTCACATCCGAGATGACCAAAGAGCGTTGCAGCAACCTGAAATGGGCAATAAAGTGCAGCACTAGGCGTGCCGTTGATCCATGTCCGACTGGGCGCTTCGCATTCAACGATAGATAGAAAGCACATAGAGTCTAAACACACGCCGAGTTTTTAGTAGTCATCTCTACTTGTTCAAAGTTTCAGCATACGGATTCAAAGCGTCGGCACTAGGTAACTGAAATATCTCAGCACTTCGCTGGCTCCTGGTCCAGGCCATGTACGTAAGAATTAACGAGATTCCTACTGCCACTATGTACTACCTGGCCCAACCGCAGCCAGGGGAACGGGCTTGCGAAATATCACCTTGGAATCAAGCTAAGCAGGGGCAACATTCCCCGCTGATCTCGCCGATCGCCGAAACTTCGACCTATCCTACAACCCCCACATAGTTTCAAAATTACTCTCAGTGTCGTTTTACTATGTCAAGCAGAGACGTATGCTCGGTATGTATTTTTTGCCTTTAGTCGCCCGTTGCGGCGCTGATCAATGCACGGTCGCGCCGGCCGTTTAGCTGGGCCTGCACATCTATGAGGCACTATTGCAGGTGTTCTTAGGCAAGCTCAATGAGAGCAGAAAATTCCTTTTGACCAACCGGCGAAAACTCGACGCACAAGCAACGCGCAGGACGCGCACTCACAGAGGAAACCTCCTCGCCCAGAAACATATTGCTTCTCCGTGTAAACAGAATACGCATCGTGCGCATCGACTGATACAAGAGATTCGATTAAGGCCTGGCTAGGTGCGCAACATTGTGCCTAGATGATTGTCAGATGCCGTGGCACATTTACGGTGTTGCCCCGGTCCACTCTCGGGGCTCCTCTTCACGTCCGTAACCTCTCCGCTCCACGTAAAATGGTAAGGAATCGAATTCCCTGCATGCTACAGGTCCACCTGAATGGGCCACCTTCAGTCAACTGCAGCGTAGCTACGAAGAGTCTATCCACTGACGTATTACTCCAGCTGGCCAAGGGGGTTGTGTGTTGTATCTCCGTTCCGTTACGCTGCCAAAGTAAGCGCGTGATAGGAGCTCAAGGTTTATGGACATGCGCTGAAGTCGCTGTGTGGAATGCCCCTCTTCTGCTGGCGGTTCGTTGTGCAATTCTACCGCCTTCGTCCCTTAGAGGGCCCACCCGTATTCACGGCTACTGGGACATATAAAACAACGGTTGGACTTTTATATTCTCAGAAAATGTTTGAATGTTACCGTAGGTGCCTCTGTTCCATATCAGCTTGTCTTGCAGAAGTGCAGCCAAGCAGCCAACGCCTTGGGGCCTCGGCTGTTTGCGGCAGCCGCCTCGGGCGGCAGACAAGACGTCCCCTGCTGCGGCTTCTGCCTGAGACACGCTCCATATTAGAGGGGTTATTTGCGGTGCAGTTTTATGATTGAACACCCCCGACTCTTATTCAGAAGGAGAGAGGTTATCACCTGGCAGCGTGGGGCTTTCCGCGAGGTGTCTGACGGTTGCAGAAGAGCATCCTGCCGTCCCTATAGTTGGCGTGAAGCGGTTCGATTTAAAATTTGTTTTTACAGTTCTTCAGTGTTTCCTGTAAGGTAGTTCCGTAGGACCTTTTGAAGAGGCGAGGACAGGGGCAGAACCCTTTGCGGTGGACTCCTCTGAGTTGCTTTCGACTCTCAGAGAGGAACTCAACCAAGAAGAGCTGCCTTTGGGCACTCTAGAGCAAGTGCTTTGCGGACAATGATGGCTTCTATGAGTGCTGAGGAGTTGGCTGACCAGCCCTTCTCCTCCCGTGTCTGGGCCAGCGTGGGCCGCGTTAGCAGCGCATACTTGAACAAGTCTATTTTGTACATCAAGACTCGTTGGCTTGTGCTTTTTGCGTGTCTGGCTTTCTACATTGTCCGTGTCTATTTCTTAGCCGGCTTCTTCGTAGTCAGTTACGGGCTTGGCATATACCTTCTGAACCTCTTGATCGGCTTCATCTCACCCCAGGTTGACCCGGAAACCGACGAGTACGTCTTGCCTGTCCGGGGCGGGGGAGGTGGCGCTCAGAGCGAGCCAGGAGAGTTTCGCCCGTTTTTGCGTCAAGTTCCAGAGTTTAAAGCATGGGTCTCGGGCATGCGGGCGTTGCTGATTGCCATCTCCATGACGTTTTTCGAGGTGTTCGACTTGCCCGTGTTCTGGCCTATCCTCCTTATATACTTCATTCTTCTTTTTATCCTCACGATGAAGCAGCAAGTCAAAAAAATGATTAAGTACAAGTACCTTCCTTTCTCTTGGGGCAAGCAAACCTACGGAGACATCACCCGCGGCAGCGGCCATAGTGGTCAGAACTCCCCTCCTTCTAAAGCATCGGTCACTTCAACAGCTACAGCTCCTTCCTACATATCTCACGAGCATTTCGCAGCAACATACGTCTTGCGCTAATCGAAGAAGAGGAGGAGGAGGAGGAGGAGGAGTGGAGTTGCAGCGCAAGGCTGTCGCAGGGGGCACTCGACCTTTCCTGGCTTAAGTACCGGGAGAGCCGCCTCGATTCCACTTTAGCTTACTGTTCCCGACCGTTTCTAGCTCTTACAGCGGTTACGTGTGCCCAACCCAAGCGAGCCCCTTGTAAGAGGCTCGGTTCTTTGTGTTTGAGGCGTCACTTCTCCTCTTTCTGCTTCCAGCACCGTGCTGCAAGTTGATGGTGGCGGTGGTTTGGGGGCTGGGAGAGGGAAGAAAGGGGGGGAGGGGGGGGAGGGAGGAATCGGGAATGGGGGGGGTCCCAAGGCCTCGTTTTTTTTGGAATTTTCCCTGTACGATATCCCTACAGGGAGAATGGCAGACACACGGAGTTCCTTTTTTTTAAGGAAACACCCCTTCGCATCGAGCGCATCTAACTTAACATTTTTTTCTAACCGGATGATGACGGACACTGTAAATGAAACTTTCAAATTCAACAGCATGTCATGTATTCGATCATCTGCTTTCTTGAATTGTTGGTGTTTTGCTTGCTACGTTCATAACTTGCAGCTGTTGTGGCATTGAACATAAGAGAGGGTGGTGAAACATCCAACAGTAAATTATTTAGTAACGACTCGCCAATATATTTTTCCAGTTTGATACAAACAGACTGAAACAACAGACTTTGTTTTATTTCCTGTGAGTAAGCTGCAGAATGCCTGTTCATGTTTCCGTTGGTTTGTTGGTGACGACGGGTGGGATGCTGAAATTCAGGAAACTTCATCTAGTGTGGTGTGGTTAGTGCCAGTTCATTGATGTATTTTATGTTTAATTTCACAACTCTATGATGAAAACCACCGAAATTTTATCTCTATTCCGCGCAGGAATGATAGGTTTCATGCACACAGCGATATAAATAACCACCGATTCTACAAAAGCCTTACAGGAGGGTATATTGAAAGGCATCAGGAGGGAGGGATGAATGTGAACTGGCGGTGGAAACCAGCAGTGCCTGAGAAGAAAGCTGAGGTGTATAACAATGTGAAAGCAACCATATGCCGGCTTAGCTTTCCGTTTCAAGTTCCTAGGAGGCCCACCTCCTGTCGCTACTCCTTCACCATCGGCAACCTCCTGAGGTGCGTGAGGCACCGAAGGCGTGGTTGCCGTCACCAACGTTAACGTTCTTCACAGGCCAGTAAGGCTCTCGAGAACCAATTTCAAGGGGATTAGGTGGAGAAGCAATATCGGAAGGGGAGGGCTCAATCCGCCTCCATATATATATATATATATATATATATATATATATATATATATATATATATATATATATATATATATATATATATATATGGGTAAGAGAGAATACACGATAAGAAGGATACACGATATGCGTTCCTTAGTAACTGGATGGTGCGTTGAATGCTGATGGGCAAGCAACGGTAGTTGCTATGAAACAGCAATTGTTTCATAATAAAACTTATAATTTAAACCTAAACAACAATTGTTTTCTTATTATATTAAACTTATAGTTCAATCCTGTCCTAGTTGTTTCGGGCAGCGGCTCGAAGCAATTCACATCCGCCGTCACCCACAAGAGGTTCAATATAAGGGGGCTTTCATTGCTTTCTATGCGGGGTTTTCTTTGAATATGCTCTGCGTCAGTAACCTCTTATTACTCTGATCTTTTTGGATGCTGTATGCTGCTTGTTTCCCCCTTCACTGCACCAGAAGAAACGCAACGCTTTCAGTTCCTGTCTCGTGTCGATCTGCACTTTCTCAACGCAGAGAGGTGGGGGCTGATCTGCGTTTCTTTTCATTCATGGTAGAGGGGATATGGGTTTTTTGAAACTACAATTATTTTTATTATCATTATTTTTATTATTCACTACGGTTTATTGTATAGTCAGAGGCAGCAGCAGCAGCAACTAGGTGTACCGCCACAGGCAGCGACCGAAGGCCGCTGCCGACAGCACGTCTGTATGCCTTCTGCCACTGATGATGAAAGAAGATCATTGAAATAGAGTAAATTTAGTTTTAGAAATAAATATGAAAATAAAAGAAACTACAAATAAGCGACAAACACAGGAATGTGTACAGCACAAGCATATGGCCTCCGCCGACACCCGCAGGCTGCAGGGGGCCGTCCCCGATTCGTCAGCTTCCTCTGGAGGAAAAAAACTAAAAAAACATGTTTATAGTTCTTCTTCTTCTCTTTTTACATATAAAAGTGAAAAAAGAAACACGTATTGTCAGACAGACAAACATAGAAGCGAAAAGACCAACGGACGAAACCGCAGCACACGCTCGCAGGCCCCCGGCAAGGCCTCTCCTAGTCCCCCTGCTGAGAGGGGGTTGTGGTTTCGGGGCTGGAATATATCCTCATGCGAAAATTATTTTGTTTTTTTGATGTCTTTTTGTTTAATTATGTGTTTTAATTTCAAAATTTGAGCAAAATAAACGAACGTACAGCCGCCGCGGTGTGACCGCTGACCTCACTACAAACAGAAGGACGCCAGCGGCGATCGCTCCTTTTGTTTTTTTTTTNTTTTTTTTTTGCATTTTTTTCCAATTGATTGAAATTCCTTTTGTATTTTTGCTTGAAAATACCTCATAGAACGCTCCGGGGGAGGGAGCGTCAAGGAGGAATGGGGATCGGAGCCAACGGCCCCCTTGGGCTCCGTTCCAGTGGTTCTCGTCTTCTTCTCGCTCTGAGTTTGTGGTGTACACGCAGCTCGAACTTCTTTTTTGATCTTCTTTAAACTTACAAAAGTATAGAAGAGGGATTAACAGCTGAAGGCTGCACAGACAGCACAATGCGCAGCGGCAGCAGCAGATTCGTTAGAGTCTTCGGGGCGGCGACAGCCGCAGCAGCAGCTGCTGCGTTGCTGCTGCTCTGCCCCTACACTGTCGTGCATGCAGCCCCACCCTCTTCTGATGCTGCAGCTGCTTCACATGATGGGGGGCCGCAGGCTCCCCAGGGGGACCCGAACGCCCCGCAAACGGAACCCCAAGGTGAGGCAGCATATTTGCATCTACGCATGCATGCATGCATGCATGCGTGCATGCGTTCAGAGAAGCCCCAATATAAGCCCTTGTTGCCCTCTCTTTGTTTAAAAACCCTAAACCCTAAACCCCCTGAAGTTTTTGTGTTGCGTTGCAGAGGAGTTGATGACTGCAAACCAACTGGACGGTGAGTCTTTGGTTATTTCTCGGGTCTGCATGCAAACGCATGCATATACACCCCAACATGCATGCATGCATGCATGCATGCATGCGAGTTTTGGGGCTTTGTTTTGTATGATATTGTTTGCCAGCTATCCTCGAAGGTATTGAAATATTTCGCCCGAGAATGAAGCCGCTGAGCCACGGCAAGGAGTACGACGCTGCAGTTCCTCTTGAGGGTGAGCTGTCTATACACCCCAATCCATCGCCATATATATATATATATATATATATATGTATATGCATGCATATGCATGCATGCAAAGAGGCTGTGCTGCGCTGTCTGTGCTGCTGCTGCAGCAACTACACCGCAAGATAACCTGCATCGATTGGAGGAGACACTGGGAGCCACCTGGTTCTCTGACGCCGTGCGAGGTGATTCACTTTTTTTGCATGCAAAAAGCCCCAAATATAAATGCATGCATGCATGCATGCATGCATGCATGAATATAGAACAAAGCACGAACGTATCGGCCAAGGACTTGCATGTTTTTTGTCTTTTTTGTTTGCTGGTTTTCTCCTATTCTCTGTTTCCTCTCTAATACCCTGGTGAGTGTGTGTGTTTTTTTTTTATTTGGGGTTTAGGGTTTATTGTTTAGGGTTTAGGGTTTGTGGTGTGTTGCTGCAGACAGAGGCCAAGAAGTATGCATGCGTTTGCGTGAGCGCAGCGGGGACTGTCCATCTGCTGCTGCTGCTGCTGCAGTTGCTGCTTTGAGCTGCAACATGGTTGAGGTATCAGCAGCAAAGGAGACAGCAGTACAGCTGGAGGAGGCATTGGTGGGATCGAGTGATGGGGATCGTCTCCGTTGCTCTTATTTATTTATTCATCTTTTATTATATATCGATACAATGATATTTTATTCTCCTTTTAAACTTTTTCAAGAAGGAAATACACCTCAGCATGCACTCAAACAAACTTTTATACATTGGGGATTCAGAGGAGACACACAAAATATAGGCGACCTGGGGACCCCACCAGAAGTACTCGCGGAGACATCTCTGCTGCAAGCCAGGCAAGCAAACCCTAAACCCTAAACCCTAAACCCTAAACCCTAGGTTTTTTTTTTTTTTTTTTTTTTTTTTNTTTTTTTTTTTTTTTTTTTTTTTATTCTCTATATACAGTGCAACTACAACACCCAGCCACACTACACCGCTGCCTGAAGCTCCCCCAGCAACAATTGCAGCAAAAGACCTCACTGACATCCTCCTCAACAAAAAACCCAAATCCCTCATCTTTTTATCTGCTTCTTTCAACCCCACATGTAAACCCTAAACCCTAAACCCTAAACCCTAAACCCTAAACCCTAAACCCCCAAACCCTAATCAACTCAAACACACATAAACCCTAAACCCTTACTTGCGCGCAGTACAAAACCCTGGTATATGCCAAGCCCTATCACGTACCCAGCTCTATCAAAGTAGCAGATGCATGCACGCATGCATGCATGCATGCATGCTTGCATGCATCTGCAGGCGTATATGCTGTGCTGCATGCATGCACGTGTGGTGGCTTCGATAGACATAAAAGACTATCTCTTTCAGCTCCCCAGCAGCTTCGTGTTTGTCTTGTGTATGGGTATCGCTATGTGTCTGCATGCATGCAATATGCATGCAGTTATATTGTTTAAGAGTATCAATATATGTGTGTTTGTGTGTGCATGCATGCATGCATGCGCTGTGCATGCAGTGAAGATGGGGCTGTTGCTATTGTTTCTGGCTCACATTCGTTATAAAGAGTTATTTATAGGGTCCTCAGCATCAGCATCTGTGCGTCCCTATCCTCGTATATTGTTGTTTTTGGGGAGTAATGTAACAGCTAGAAGGAGACAGCTGGATGGTGTATGTCAAATTAAATTATATAAACAAAGACAAGCCCCACAACTACCCAAGTCTCTTCTCTTCGTGCCTCGCCTCTTCTTTGTTAGACAACAATACACCGCAGGCTACAGCCGCCTAGCTTGTGATCTCCTTGAAGATGCTGTACACATCGCTCAACGCAGTCCGTCACACACACCACCCATG